>NC_068448.1:2646513-2844013 GCF_023373465.1 Oncorhynchus keta | reverse complement strand
TTGGAGTTGTTTGGGGTACCTGTTTGGGGTACCTGTTTGGAGTACCTGTTTGGAGTTGTTTGGGGTACCTGTTTGGAATTGTTTGGGGTACCTGTTTGGGGTACCTGTTTGGGGTACCTGTTTGGAGTTGTTTGGGGTACCTGTTTGGAGTTGTTTGGGGTACCTGTTTGGGGTTCTGTTTGGGGTTGTTTGGGGTACCTGTTTGGGGTACTTGTTTGGGGTACCTGTTTGGGGTTGTTTGGGGTACCTGTTTGGGGTACCTGTTTGGGGTACCTGTTTGGAGTTGTTTTGAACTGACTTGTTGGAGAGGTGGAATCCTTTGACGGTGCCACGTTGAAAGTCACTGAGTAAGTCAGTAAGGCCGTTCTACTGCCAATGTTTGTCTATGCAGATTGCATGTCTTTGTGCTCCATTTCATGCAGTGGCTGAAATATCCAAATCCACAAATTTGAAGGGGGTGTCCACATACTTTTGTATAGAGTGTACCCACCTGGAGCAGCAAGGAGACAGACGAACAGGGTTCAGAAAACAATCACCTGGGATCCCAGAGACAGCGATGGTGTGTGAACAAGCTGTCAAACACCAGACCAGTCCCCGTGGCTGAAGCCTCGTTACATAGATCCTACACACAAAAACACATGAGCACACACGACAACACATGAGCACACACAACAACAATAGCCATTAGTGCTGAGCGATAAGTGCTTTTTGAGGTCGGTTTCAGATTCGGAAAATAAAACGTTTTCTATAAAGCTTTCAATTATTATTATTTTTTTGTACATGAAATGTATTACGAAATAATGACGTTATGATGATTTTAGAGCTTTTTAATGATTCCAAAGCCCAAAATGATGCTCTGTCAGGTCTACACTGGGTAGACATCAATAGTAAATGACTAGATAATAACATATTTCGGTTGGGTAAATTACTTTGTTTTTATTTGTTAACTCATCTCTGCTCAGACAGTAGCAGTCAGCCAGCTAAACTATGTATTATCTCTACCATCTCACATTATCTCTGTTATCCCCGTACTGTCTCTAGTCATCCTATCTAACTAGCCTGACTAAGGATGCTGCAGAGCTGTCTGACTAAACTATGTATTATCTCTACCATCTCACATTATCTCTGTTCTCCCCGTACTGTCTCTAGTCATCCTATCTAACTAGCCTGACTAAGGATGCTGCAGAGCTGTCTGACTAAACTATGTATTATCTCTACCATCTCACATTATCTCTGTTCTCCCCGTACTGTCTCTAGTCATCCTATCTAACTAGCCTGACTAAGGATGCTGCAGAGCTGTCTGACTAAACTATGTATTATCTCTACCATCTCACATTATCTCTGTTCTCCCCGTACTGTCTCTAGTCATCCTATCTAACTAGCCTGACTAAGGATGCTGCAGAGCTGTCTGACTAAACTATGTATTATCTCTACCATCTCACATTATCTCTGTTCTCCCGTACTGTCTCTAGTCATCCTATCTAACTAGCCTGACTAAGGGTGCTGCAGAGCTGTCTGACTAAACTATGTATTATCTCTACCATCTCACATTATCTCTGTTCTCCCCGTACTGTCTCTAGTCATCCTATCTAACTAGCCTGACTAAGGATGCTGCAGAGCTGTCTGACTAAACTATGTATTATCTCTACCATCTCACATTATCTCTGTTCTCCCCGTACTGTCTCTAGTCATCCTATCTAACTAGCCTGACTAAGGGTGCTGCAGAGCTGTCTGACTAAACTATGTATTATCTCTACCATCTCACATTATCTCTGTTCTCCCCATACTGTACTGTCTCTAGTCATCCTATCTAACTAGCCTGACTAAGGATGTTGCAGAGCTGTCTGACTAAACTATGTATTATCTCTACCATCTCACATTATCTCTGTTCTCCCCGTACTGTCTCTAGTCATCCTATCTAACTAGCCTGACTAAGGATGTTGCAGAGCTGTCTGACTAAACTATGTATTATCTCTACCATCTCACATTATCTCTGTTCTCCCCGTACTGTCTCTAGTCATCCTAACTAACTAGCCTGACTAAGGATGTTGCAGAGCTGTCTGACTAAACCAGTTTACTAGGCATACTTTCACAAACTCTCTCTATCCCTCTCTCTCCTCATTGTGTTGTGTACATTCCTCTCTCATACATAAGGCCTGTGTGTATCTAACCTATAGATCGTAGCAGGCGTTAAAGGAGTTTCCGTCCGTCCCCGCTGGAATGAACAGGCGCAATGGATTATGGTCATTGTAGTTAATTACCACGTTTCTGCACTGAACTCGGCTGAGTATTTGCTTCATGAAAACTACAACAACTAACTTCAGCCCAGCGTCCCACACGGTTAATAATATAATAATATATGCCATTTAGCAGACGCTTTTATCCAAAGCGACTTACAGTCATGTGTGCATACATTCTACGTATGGGTGGTCCCGGGGATCGAACCCACTACCCTGGCGTTACAAGCGCCATGCTCTACCAACTGAGCTACAGAAGGACCACGGTTCTTGACATGATTTCTCTCTAGAGAAACGACTCACACAAAAAGGAAATGGAAGTGAAGTATTTGAACCACGTCGGTCAGTTAGTTGTTTAATAACGGGGGAAAGTCAATCGCTCAGCACTAGCAGACAATGATGATGATGAGGTTATAATGTGTTCAGAAAACATGTTTCCACTCCATCTCTCTAGATGTACTGTTTCCTCTCCATCTCTCTAGATTTACTGTTTCCTCTCCATCTCTCTAGATTTACTGTTTCCTCTCCATCTCTCTAGATTCACTGTTTCCTCTCCATCTCTCTAGATTCACTGTTTCCTCTCCATCTCTCTAGATTCACTGTTTCCTCTCCATCTCTCTAGATTTACTGTTTCCTCTCCATCTCTCTAGATGTACTGTTTCCTCTCCATCTCTCTAGATTCACTGTTTCCTCTCCATCTCTCTAGATTCACTGTTTCCTCTCCATCTCTCTAGATGCACTGTTTCCTCTCCATCTCTCTAGATTTACTGTTTCCTCTACATCTCTACTGTTTCCTCTCCATCTCTCTAGATGTACTGTTTCCTCTCCATCTCTCTAGATGTACTGTTTCCTCTCCATCTCTCTAGATGTACTGTTTCCTCTCCATCTCTCTAGATTTACTGTTTCCTCTCCATCTCTCTAGATGTACTGTTTCCTCTCCATCTCTCTAGATTCACTGTTTCCTCTCCATCTCTCTAGATTTACTGTTTCCTCTACATCTCTACTGTTTCCTCTCCATCTCTCTAGATGTACTGTTTCCTCTACATCTCTCTAGATGTACTGTTTCCTCTCCATCTCTCTAGATTCACTGTTTCCTCTACATCTCTACTGTTTCCTCTCCATCTCTCTAGATGTACTGTTTCCTCTCTACTGTTTCCTCTCCATCTCTCTAGATTTACTGTTTCCTCTACATCTCTACTGTTTCCTCTCCATCTCTCTAGATTTACTGTTTCCTCTCCACTGTTTCCTCTCCATCTCTCTAGATGTACTGTTTCCTCTCCATCTCTCTAGATGTACTGTTTCCTCTACATCTCTACTGTTTCCTCTCCATCTCTCTAGATGTACTGTTTCCTCTACATCTCTCTAGATGTACTGTTTCCTCTCCATCTCTCTAGATTCACTGTTTCCTCTACATCTCTACTGTTTCCTCTCCATCTCTCTAGATGTACTGTTTCCTCTCTACTGTTTCCTCTCCATCTCTCTAGATTTACTGTTTCCTCTCTCGATTTACTGTTTCCTCTCCATCTCTCTATATTCACTGTTTCCTCTCCACTGTTTCCTCTCCATATCTCTATATTCACTGTTTCCTCTCCATCTCTCTATATTCACTGTTTCCTCTCCACTGTTTCCTCTCCATATCTCTATATTCACTGTTTCCTCTCCACTGTTTCCTCTCCATATCTCTATATTCACTGTTTCCTCTCCACTGTTTCCTCTCCATCTCTCTAGATACCCTGTTTCCCTCTAGATCCCCTGTTTCCTCTCTAGATTTACTGTTTCCTCTCTAGATTCACTGTTTCCTCTCCATCTCTCTAGATGTACTGTTTCCTCTCTAGAATCACTGTTTCCTCTCTAGATTAACTGTTTCCTCTCTAGATTCACTGTTTCCTCTCCATCTCTCTAGATTTACTGTTTCCTCTCCATCTCTCTAGATTCACTGTTTCCTCTCCATCTCTCTAGATTCACTGTTTCCTCTCTAGATTTACTGTTTCCTCTCCATCTCTCTCGATACCCTGTTTCCCTCTAGATTCCCTGTTTCCTCTCTAGATTCACTGTTCTCTCCATCTCTCTAGATTCACTGTTTCCTCTCTAGATATACTGTTTCCTCTCTAGAATCACTGTTTCTTCTCTAGAATCACAGTTTCCTCTCAATCTCTCTAGATTCCCTGTTTCCTCTCTAGATTCACTGTTTCCTCTCCATCTCTCTAGAATTACTGTTTCCTCTCCAGCTCTCTAGATTCACTGTTTCCTCTCCATCTCTCTAGATTTCCTGTTTCCTCTACATCTCTCTAGATTTCCTGTTTCCTCTACATCTCCACTGTTTCCTCTACATCTCTCTAGATGTACTGTTTCCTCTTCACTGTTTCCTCTCTAGATTCACGAGACAAATGTAAAACTCTTTCTCCCACATTTAATTTCCCTTTAGGCTTCCCCTCGAAAGTGTGTACCAGGTTGTTCAGTTGATTGGCTATGTCCTCCTCTCCTTTACTTCTGTCCATTCTTCCTCTCCTCCGAGTCTCCTGCAGGTTGCTCGTCTTCTTCCGGGTCTTGCCGCTCTCCTTCTGAGGCAGAGGCGAGTAACAGACAGAGGTTAGGCAATCATGAAGACGGTTGTCGTTGTCCCAGTAAAATAACTCTCCCAAGTGATTAGGAGACCACTAAGAGTGAAAAACAGACTGTAGATGTTTGAAGAAATGACCCTGTCTTGTAAAGTGAATGTCTGTGTGTGGAACAACAGCTTTCAGGGAGTCTAAAGGTTTAAGTGCATCTCTCAACATGATCAAACTCCACCATCAACACAGTGATCATTAACAGCCACAGCTGTGTCTTAAATAGCACATTAATCCCTTTATAGTGCACTACTGTTGGCCAGGACCCTATGAGCCCTGGTCAAAAGCACTGCATAGGCAACAGGGTACCGTTTGGAACAAAAGCAATGACTACGGCATCACATCTAACTGGTTTATCTGTGGCAGGGCTGACAAGCCCTCCTCCCGAAGAGCTATTGGAAGTGCAGCATTTTGTTGCAACCCTGCTTTAAACACACCTGATTCTAGTAGTCTGCTGCTTCTCAGGTCCTTGATCGGTTGAATCACGTGTGTTTATGTAAGGTTAAATCTTACACAGCCAGTTGGTGCACCGAGAATTAGGGTTTTAGAACACTAGAATGGTTTTGAACCTTCTTATGATGGTGCAAAAGTCAGCCATGTTGGACAGGGAGTTGGTCAACGATGGTGTTACCAGTGCTGTGATAAGATGGTGTAAAATAATGTACTTGAAGAACTTATCTGCACTGTATGTTTGTTAGCTAGCTTAGCCAATCAGTTTTAGAGGAATGACCCCCTTATTTATTTCTAATTAAAATGTCAATATTCCATTCAAACAAATGCTGTCAATCAACAGCCTGGAACTGAATAAAATCAGTTGATGGGACAAGATGTAAATGCAACTGATATTGTATCATATAATAGCACTTCCAGTTTCCCTGGAAAATTAAAAAAATGGAGACATTTATGGTCTGTTTACATATATGTTAGAGGCTATTTATACAGAAAACGTGTATAAACCCCTTATAAAACTGCATTTATGATTATATGACGATATTTGATGTTAATAATGATTATGTTAAACTATGTCTGATATATCACATGCCTTTGTTTTATTTTCCTATATAAGAAGAAAAAAAAAATCAGGATTATGCCTCTACTGCCATTCATTCCAATGAGACTGGTTTGGACAAAATGGCTGCCATTTTCACCCCCCCCCATTCTGGAACCTTGAGTGTTTATGACATAGCTCCTCTTGGTAATTGAATAGGATCTCTGTTGTTAGCCATCCCTGATACAGCCTACAGTCAAGAGTGAGCTGCAGTGAGTCTACTTAAAGATGGTGGCTATAGCTCTATTCACTTCTTATCATGGACATGTAGACAGACTCTTATTCTCGGGTATATCTTACTTTGGCTGCGTTGTGGTCCGGCGAATTTGACGTGCGAGGGGAACGTCTGACAGACCTGGGCTCTGGCACAGACTCCATGCTGCAGCAGATACACTACCGTCCACAGAAACACCTATACATACACCCTACAACATATATCAACGAAGGTCAATAGTTGATGATAACAGATCATTTCTGTTCAGTTTGGAAATCATGGAACCCTAATGAATAATCAATGGTGTCGTGTGGGTTTTGAAAGCATCACTTTTTCCAGGAAGATGGGGGCTGTGTGTTTTGAAACGTCATTTTTGGACAGGTGATTTCACTTTCTCATGTTGCCACAGACACATCCCAATTCTAGCCAGTTTACCCGTTACAAGCCGGTAGATATGGCTAACGTTACAAATCAAACGCGGTCATTGTATCCGTGTCAACTCGTCAAAATGTGTTTTTTTTTTTAAGAAAACAACCCGCAACAATGTCTCATCAGTGGTTAACGTTAGCCGATGCTTAGCTATAACTTCAAGACTAACGTCGAACTAAAAAAAAATACTCTCCAAGCCCCTAATTCAAATAATTGTAGTCATTTTTCAGAGGGCCAACATTGCAATAAAAAAATAGAGCGTAGAGACAATAACAGTTGACTTACACTTGATGTTCCGCCTGACCAAACCCTCCGTCTGAGCGCCAAGTGGAGCGACAACAACGTCGCACAGAAATGACGTCGGCAAAGACCACACTCCGGAGTGTAATCATTAGTCCCAAACAGTTGCAAAATAAAACGTTGTGCAACTAAAAAAAAAAAAACGACACACTTTCAATTTGAGAAATTCAGGTATGCCCCTCCCCGTTTCGTTCGGGTTGCTTCCGTTTAAGAAATGTTTTTTTTTTTACAACAGAATCGACGTAATGAATGCGCCCCCAGTGCATGAAGCGTCTTTGAATGGAGTATGTACAAAGTATCTATTTGAGGTCGCTGTTACAATACAAGTGAAGCCCACGGGATATAAACACGGGGGTTGTGTGAGTTCTTCTGTGCAATGCTTTGTGGTCCGTGTGTGATGTTTTCTGGTCTGGTCCAATGCCAACCAAAATAATCCCAGTGTAACGACCCGGGGGTTATAGGCGCGGATACCGACTCTGTCGCTCGAGCATGCTGTCACGAAACGGTCCATAGCGCGCTGGACTTCGCCCTGGAAGGTCGAGGGTTCAAGTCCTGCTCCCTGCCTGTTTCAGTACAAAAACATTGACTTTTCTACAAGGAATTTGTCTCTACACTAACTCACCAATGAAGGACTAAAGTTTAAAATACCTGGTATTTTTTTCCTTCTAATCTCTGTTACATTTAGGCCGAATAGTGCATGGATTATCTGAAGTAATGCATAGTTCTCCTATAATTAATTAATGACTTTTTGTATATTATTTTTTCATAAATGTCTTCCTTTTTTAATTAAAAATATATATTTCCTTTGCCCTCACTTTGAGCATATGTTGGCTCAATACCATTTGAATAAAAGTCTACAACCAACAGTTGAACTGAGGATACAGCATGTGAATGTGTTTCAGTCGGTTACAGCGAGAGGCTGAGAGGTGGGAGTCAGGATAGCACGACACTGCATCTTCCTGGTACCACGACACTGCATCTTCCTGGTACCATGACGACACTGCATCTTCCTGGTACCATGACGACACTGCATCTTCCTGGTACCATGACGACACTGCATCTTCCTGGTACCACGACACTGCATCTTCCTGGTACCATGACGACACTGCATCTTCCTGGTACCACGACACTGCATCTTCCTGGTACCATGACGACACTGCATCTTCCTGGTACCATGACGACACTGCATCTTCCTGGTACCACAACACTGCATCTTCCTGGTACCACATTACAGGAATCCCTTGTAGTAGAACTTGATAATTTGTACATAGGCTATAGTATAATGATGTATTTTGTAATACTATGTTTCTTGGATATATTTATTCATTTTATTATTACCTGGATTCGAACCAGGGACTGTAGTGGCGCCTCTTGCACTGAGATGCAGTGCCTTTAGACCGGCCGCTGTGCCACTCGGGAGCCCTGTACACAACAGGACTGTAGTGGGCCCTCTTGCACTGAGATGCAGTGCCTTTAGACCGGCCGCTGTGCCACTCAGGAGCCCTGTACACAACAGGACTGTAGTGGCGCCTCTTGCACTGAGATGCAGTGCCTTTAGACCGGCCGCTGTGCCACTCAGGAGCCCTGTACACAACAGGACTGTAGTGGGCCCTCTTGCACTGAGATGCAGTGCCATTAGACCCCGCCGTGCCACTCGGGAGCCCTGTACACAACAGGACTGTAGTGGGCCCTCTTGCACTGAGATGCAGTGCCTTTAGACCGGCCGCTGTGCCACTCGGGAGCCCTGTACACAACAGGACTGTAGTGGGCCCTCTTGCACTGAGATGCAGTGCCATTAGACCCCGCCGTGCCACTCGGGAGCCCTGTACACAACAGGACTGTAGTGGGCCCTCTTGCACTGAGATGCAGTGCCTTTAGACCGGCCGCTGTGCCACTCGGGAGCCCTGTACACAACAGGACTGTAGTGGGCCCTCTTGCACTGAGATGAAGTGCCTTTAGACCCCTGCTGTGCCACTCGGGAGCCCTGTACACAACAGGACTGTAGTGGGCCCTCTTGCACTGAGATGCAGTGCCTTTAGACCGGCCGCTGTGCCACTCAGGAGCCCTGTACACAACAGGACTGTAGTGGCGCCTCTTGCACTGAGATGCAGTGCCTTTAGACCGGCCGCTGTGCCACTCAGGAGCCCTGTACACAACAGGACTGTAGTGGGCCCTCTTGCACTGAGATGAAGTGCCTTTAGACCCCCGCTGTGCCACTCGGGAGCCCTGTACACAACAGGAGGCTGCGGAGGGGAAAGACTGGAATGGAGTGAATGGAACGGGATCAACCACATGTACGTTTGGTACAATTTTATTGATTCCAGTCCAGCTATTACTATGAGCCCATTACATACACAATTCAGGTGCAACCAGCCACCTATGAGATATACACTGACTATAACACACCTCCCTTTTCTTATGTTATCCTTTAAAAGTGTAGTGTTGATGCTCCCTGCCTGTTTCATGACAGTATATTCATCTATCTTCAAAGTTTTACAAACAAATACAGCAGAAGCGTCTGATCCAAATGTCTATTTCTTATTGGTTCTTTCATAGAACACTTGGTGATTGATTCCCAATAAAACCATTAGAAGAGCTCTTATATTAAACGGTAAACCCAAAACAGTTGAGTGGGGAGCAGTGATGTGGCTTTTCTATAGTGAGAGTACGGGGCTGGAACTATACAGGTCAATCACACAGAGTGATGAGGCTTTTCTATAGTGAGAGTACGGGGCTGGAACTATACAGGTCAATCACACAGAGTGATGAGGCTTTTCTATAGTGAGAGTACGGGGCTGGAACTATACAGGTCAATCACACAGAGTGATGAGGCTTTTCTATAGTGAGAGTACGGGGCTGGAACTATACAGGTCAATCACACAGAGAGATGAGGCTTTTCTATAGTGAGAGTACGGGGCTGGAACTATACAGGTCAATCACACAGAGAGATGTGGCTTTTCTATAGTGAGAGTACGGGGCTGGAACTATACAGGTCAATCACACAGAGTGATGTGGCTTTTCTATAGTGAGAGTACGGGGCTGGAACTATACAGGTCAATCACACAGAGTGATGAGGCTTTTCTATAGTGAGAGTACGGGGCTGGAACTATACAGGTCAATCACACAGAGTGATGAGGCTTTTCTATAGTGAGAGTACGGGGCTGGAACTATACAGGTCAATCACACAGAGTGATGAGGCTTTTCTATAGTGAGAGTACGGGGCTGGGGGGTTGAACTTGAACTAAAATAACATAGAACTGTATGTCCATCCACTTTAAAAGTCATTACCGCTACGAGAAAACTGCTGAAAACAAAACGACTGGTGCAGTACGACATTCTTCTTGTGAATTCCCATGAAAAGCTACAAAAGCTGTAGGACATTTATTTTGAAAATCTTTTTACCAAACCTATAAGCCTATTCAGGGAAAGAATCAGGCTTGCGCATGCTAATCACTGCATGTAAAACAGGCCTACCAGCATAAGCCAAATGAACTGTGGGAAAAGTTTGAGGAGAGAAAGTGCATTGGTGTGATCACTTATGGCAGGTTATATAACATTGTTGCACTGATGCATTGTAAATAGTTGCACTGGACAGAAAGAGAGAGAGGAGCACAGTGAAAAAATAATATCCAAAGGAATTGACAACCATTAGAAAAAAATATAAACTACTTGCAAACCACTTAAGCAACGAGGCAATGTTGATGTGACAGTATAACTTTACGTCCGTCCCCCTCGCCCATACCCGGGCGCGAACCACGGACCCTCTGCGCACAACGACAACAGTCACCCACGAAGCATCGTTACCCATCGCTCCACTAAAGCCGTGGCCCTTCGCAGAGCAAAGGGGAATTACTACTTCCAGGTCTCAGAGCAAGTGACGTCACCGATTGAAATGCTATTTAGCGCGAACACCGCTAACTAAGCTAGCCGTTTCACATCCGTTACACTAGCCAACACACAGCGGGCAGAACACCGCTAACTAAGCTAGCCATTTCACATCCGTTACATTGACATGCTGTAAAATAGATTTGATTTAACTAGGCGTTTCAGATAAGAACAAATTCTTATTTTACAATGACGGCCTACCGCGGCAAAACCTGTGCGCTGCCCTATGGGACTCCCAACCACGGCCGGTTGTGACACAGCTTGGAATCGAACCAGGGTCTGTAGTGATGCCTGTAGCACTGAGATGCAGTCTCTTAGACCCGCCGCACCACTAGGAATAACTAAACAAGATGAGCAGGCTAACAGCGTTTGTTGTTGAATTGCTACATTTAAATACGAGTTACTATATTATTTTATTATATTATTATATTATTATTATATTATTATTTTACATTAGGCCTACGTGTACACTGAAGTGGTTACTTTTATGCTCTATAAATTACTGTTTATAATTTATTTGTAATTTACAATTTATACATTGAGTCCTTAGAATAATTTACTGCTGCAAATTTGCCAACCCATCCGGGACGTAAAGCGGAAGTCAAAACCATCGATTCCGTTTGTTTGCTGCGCCAATAGCAACATTACAGGGTCTGTAGTGACCCTAAACAGAGAGTACACAGTAGCAGAATACCTGACCACTGTGACTGACCCAATAGCAACATTACAGGGTCTGTAGTGACCCTAAACAGAGAGTACACAGTAGCTTGAATACCTGACCACTGTGACTGACCCTAAACAGAGAGTACACAGTATCAGAATACCTGACCACTGTGACTGACCCAATAGCAACATTACAGGGTCTGTAGTGACCCTAAACAGAGAGTACACAGTAGCAGAATACCTGACCACTGTGACTGACCCAATAGCATTCATTACAGGGTCTGTGGTGACCCTAAACAGAGAGTACACAGTATCAGAATACCTGACCACTGTGACTGACCCAATAGCAACATTACAGGGTCTGTAGTGACCCTAAACAGAGAGTACACAGTAGCAGAATACCTGACCACTGACTGACCCAATAGCAACATTACAGGGTCTGTAGTGACCCTAAACAGAGAGTACACAGTAGCAGAATACCTGACCACTGTGACTGACCCAATAGCAACATTCAAAAATGAGTTGGATCCCAATTTAACATTCATTCTATAGGATAAAACATCGCAAAGTACCTCAGAGCAGTTTAATCACCTGTATCAATCACATCGAGGGCAGTGATTGGGGACATTGCCCTGTGTAGGGTGCCGTCTTTCGGATGGGACGATAAATGGGTGTCCTGACTCTCTGAGGTCATTAAAGATCCCATGGCACTTATTGTAAGAGTAGTGGTGTTAACCCTGGTGTCCTGACTCTCTGAGGTCACTAAAGATCCCATGGCACTTATCGTAAGAGTAGAGGTGTTAACCCCGGTGTCCTGACTCTCTGAGGTCACTAAAGATCCCATGGCACTTATCATAAGAGTAGGGGTGTTAACCCTGGTGTCCTGACTCTCTGAGGTCACTAAAGATCCCATGGCACTTATCATAAGAGTAGGGTGTTAACCCTGGTGTCCTGACTCTCTGAGGTCACTAAAGATCCCATGGCACTTATCATAAGAGTAGGGGTGTTAACCCCGGTGTCCTGGCTAAATTCCCAATCTGGCCATCAAACCATCACGGTCACCTAATAATCCCCAGTTTACAATTGGCTCATTAATCCCCCTCCTCTCCCCTGTAACTATTCCCCAGGTCGTTGCTGCAAATGAGAACGTGTTCTCAGTCAACTTACCTGGTAAAATAACGGATAAATAAAATAAAATAAATAAATGTATTTAGAGACCACGGTTCTAGAAGCATGTTTCTTTGCATACTACAGTACAATAATATCCATTATGAGGCTAAAGTCTCATTGTCAAAATGGCAAAATGTGAAAGTCATTACAATGGTTTGATGAATGATAACCAGTATGTATAGTTCTATAAATAGCACCGAGGCCAGACCAAGATGGCTGCCTTTGCACGCTGTAGAGAGACATCAGCAGTGTTTCCTTCATAGCAAAGCTAGGCTGGCTGAATGGCACACTGTACTGCACCAAAATGGAGGCCGAGTGGCACACTGTACTGCACCAAAATGGAGGATGAGTGGCACACTGTACTGCACCAAAATGGAGGCCGAGTGGCACACTGTACTGCACCAAAATGGAGGATGAGTGGCACACTGTACTGCACCAAAATGGAGGATGAGTGGCACACTGTACTGCACCAAAATGGAGGCCGAGTGGCACACTGTACTGCACCAAAATGGAGGATGAGTGGCACACTGTACTGCACCAAAATGGAGGATGAGTGGCACACTGTACTGCACCAAAATGGAGGCCGAGTGGCACACTGTACTGCACCAAAATGGAGGATGAGTGGCACACTGTACTGCACCAAAATGGAGGATGAGTGGCACACTGTACTGCACCAAAATGGAGGCCGAGTGGCACACTGTACTGCACCAAAATGGAGGATGAGTGAGACACTGTACTGCACCAAAATGGAGGATGAGTGGCACACTGTACTGCACCAAAATGGAGGATGAGTGGCACACTATACTGCACCAAAATGGAGGATGAGTGAGACACTGTACTGCACCAAAATGGAGGATGAGTGGCACACTATACTGCAGGCCAAAATGGAGGATGAGTGGCACACTGTACTGCACCAAAATGGAGGATGAATGGCACACTGCACTGCAGGCCAAAATGGAGGATGAGTGGCACACTATACTGCACCAAAATGGAGGATGAGTGGCACACTGTACTGCAGGCCAAAATGGAGGATGAGTGGCACACTGTACTGCACTAAAATGGAGGATGAGTGGCACACTGTACTGCACCAAAATGGAGGCTGTGTCACACGATACTGCACCAAAATGGAGGTTGAGTGGCACACTGTACTGCACCAAATGGAGGATGAGTGGCACACTATACTGCACCACAATGGAGGATGAGTGGCACACTGTACTGCAGGCCAAAATGGAGGATGAGTGGCACACTGTACTGCAGGCCAAAATGGAGGATGAGTGGCACACTGTACTGCAGGCCAAAATGGAGGATGAGTGGCACACTGTACTGCAGGCCAAAATGGAGGATGAGTGGCACACTGTACTGCAGGCCAAAATGGAGGATGAGTGGCACACTGTACTGCACCAAAATGGAGGATGAGTGGCACACTGTACTGCACCAAAATGGAGGATGAATGGCACACTGCACTGCAGGCCAAAATGGAGGATGAGTGGCACACTGTACTGCACCAAAATGGAGGATGAGTGGCACACTGTACTGCAGGCCAAAATGGAGGATGAGTGGCACACTGTACTGCAGGCCAAAATGGAGGATGAGTGGCACACTGTACTGCAGGCCAAAATGGAGGATGAGTGGCACACTGTACTGCAGGCCAAAATGGAGGATGAGTGGCACACTGTACTGCACCAAAATGGAGGATGAGTGGCACACTGTACTGCAGGCCAAAATGGAGGATGAGTGGCACACTGTACTGCAGGCCAAAATGGAGGATGAGTGGCACACTGTACTGCACCAAAATGGAGGATGAGTGGCACACTGTACTGCAGGCCAAAATGGAGGATGAGTGGCACACTGTACTGCACCAAAATGGAGGATGAGTGGCACACTGTACTGCACCAAAATGGAGGCTGAGTGGCACACTGTACTGCACCAAAATGGAGGCTGAGTGGCACACTGTACTGCACCAAAATGGAGGCTGAGTGGCACACTGTACTGCACCAAAATGGAGGATGAGTGGCACACTGTACTGCACCAAAATGGAGGATGAGTGGCACAATCATTCAGGCTGCAGCTGTTTAAATACTTTAGTCTGGTAAACGCATCCGACCTAAGAACATTTCCGAATGGTACTCTGAAGTATCCATTACAACAAGTACAACCACTTCTGGGGAAGGAAACCAGAGACTCTCTGATGAACTATTATCCAGCAGACGGACCGGCGATCGCAGAGAGGGACAACAAAGGCATACCCTCGTAAATACGTACATTTCAATTTATTTTCGAATGATCGGCTATTCGTGTTAAAAGTATTAGCATTTCATGACTGTAGTTATCAACTGTATTACAGTGAATCCTCTCTTGGGTTTCCCGCTCTTTTCCTGTCCCCGCCCTTTTCCTTTGTCTACCAAGCCGTCATGTCGGTTTGGTCCGCTAGGGACTTTTCTATCATGTCAGTCACCAATGTACCTACTGTGTGTGTGTGTGTGTGTGTTTCTGTAACTCTGTGATTGATTAAGTTAGTTAGTAAATAAATAATGAAGCCAATTTATATATCACTGATTCATGTTCTATGAGAGGGTTCGTGCAGACATCCAATGGTTTGCGACATTCAAAATATGACTGAATGAGGTGATAATGCATGAATAAGTGACTGTAATCGATAAGATATGAAAATATCTGAAGAGTTCATTCAGAAAATAGAAACTCTTTAAACATTTTCCCGTGGTGCCCCGACTTCCTAGTTAATTAAAGTTACACGATTAGTTTAATCGCGTGATTAAATGACACACAGAGAATTGATTTGATAATGTATAGTCTTCATATTTAATGACAGTCAACGCTACGACAATGAGCACCATGAGTCAGCTAGGCTGTCCATACTGTCACACATACACACACACACAACTGAAACCTGCAGAATAACAAACGCACAAATTAAGAAAATGACATGGCTTTCTACATCACAGCCATGCATTATCTACATACCAATATCAATATTCTATGGTGCAGTTAACATAGCCTGAGTTCCTGATCTGTTTGTGCGGTCTTGCCAACTCCCAACTTCCATAACAATGACAGCAAATGGAGATGGCAAGACAGCACAAACAGATCTGGACTCGGGCTAGGATGGATGACTCAAAACGAGGAAGAACAATGGGTCATAGGCGTGTCCTTAGACCAGAGCAGGATCCACCAGGCTACATTCTGGGATGTATTCATTAGTCACACACCGTTGTGTGTAAAAACAGTTTTGGAAAACGATTTGCAACGAGAACAAGTGTTTTCTATTGGACAAATTCCGTTTGGTTCCGTTTGGTTCCGTTCGGTCCCGTTTGGTTCCGTTCGGTTCCGTTTGGTTCCGTTCGGTCCCGTTCGGTCCCGTTCGGTCCCGTTCGGTCCCGTTTGGTCCCCTTTGGTCCCGTTTGGTTCCGTTCGGTCCCGTTCGGTCCCGTTTGGTTCCGTTCGGTCCCGTTCGGTTCCGTTTGGTCCCCTTTGGTCCCGTTTGGTTCCGTTCGGTCCCGTTCGGTTCCGTTTGGTCCCGGTTGGTTTTCTTAGTGAATACACCCCTGGTTTAAGCAGTCTGGGATGAACATGAAGAACAGTCATACACACCGTGTACCCGTGCAGGGTCCACCAGGCTCTGACAGTCAAACATAAAAACCTGATTAAACCAGCCTAAGTGCTACTCTCAACCAGGCTATGAAAAGCATTGGGGGCCAGTCAATCATAGACACCAGGCATGTCCCTGGACCAAAGCAGGGTCCACCAGGCTCTCTGAGAGGGGCAGATCTACAGAGAATTCGACAGGAGGCTGGAGTCGCTGACGGGAATGTTTTCCTCCGTGCTGGGGGATAGGCAGCTCCGAGTGGTGGGCCGGCAGCGGCTCAGAGAACAAATAGGGATGGAGCAGGGCCTGAGAGAGAGAGAGAGAGACCGACAGAGAGAGAGAGACAGAGAGAGAGAGAGAGAGAGAGAGAGAGAGAGAGAGAGAGAGAGAGAGAGAGAGAGAGAGGTGTGTGTGAGACAAACTGAACTTCTGTTTCAACCTTTCATTCCTAGCCTGGCCGTCCCAGATCTGTGGCACTAGACATGGACTACAGGAGTTTGGCAAGACAGCACAAACAGATCTGGAACCAGGCTCTCATCTTGTCTTTCAACTATCATAATGGGCTGGCAGACAGTTGAGGACGATAACCAGTTTGAAGCAGAGGTGTTCTTATCAATCAATGCAAACAAAACGCTTCCCTTCTATACAACGTATTAGAGGTTCTATTCTGTTATTCTAGAACCGTTCAGAGTTTCTATTCTGTTATTCTAGAACAGTTCAGAGGTTCTATTCTGTTATTCTAGAACCGTTTCTGACCTGTCTGGCGCTGATCCTCTGTTTAGAGGGGTAGACCAGGAACTTGTTGAGCAGGTCCACAGCCTGAGGTGAGGTATCAGGTACTATCTCCTCAAGAGGGATGGCAGGGTTCTCCTTAAAAGTGATCTTATTGTAGTCAGGTAGCTCTGTGATCTCCTGCAGAGACAGAGAGAGAGAGAGACAGAGCGAGACAGAGAGAGACAGAAAGAGAGACAGAGAGAGAGACAATCATTTGCAAATAAATTCATTAAAAATCCTACAATGTGATTTTCTGGATTTTTTCTGTCTCATTTTGTCTGTCATAGTTGAAGTGGACCTATGATGAAAATTACAGTCCTCTCATCTTTTAAAGTGGGAGAACTTGCACAATTGGTGGCTGACTAAATACTTGTTTGCCCCACTGTATATACCTGTGATGGTAAGAAATGTCTTGGTTGTCTGAATTACAGCTGGGAAGAATTGAACTTGGTTAAGCTTCTCTAGTGTCCGTGAGTTTTTTACTCTGGAAAAATTAGAACCTAACACTAGTCAAAGCTTTCCTTCATTTAGGGTCAGTCACAGTGGTCAGGTATTCTGATCTGGTGGACTCACTAAACAGAGAACATCCCTGGTCATCCCTACTGCCTCTGATCTGGAGGACTCACTAAACAGAGAACATCCCTGGTCATCCCTACTGCCTCTGATCTGGAGGACTCACTAAACAGAGAACATCCCTGGTCATCTCTACTGTCTCTGATCTGGAGGACTCACTAAACAGAGAACATCCCTGGTCATCCCTACTGCCTCTGATCTGGAGGACTCACTAAACAGAGAACATCCCTGGTCATCCCTACTGCCTCTGATCTGGAGGACTCACTAAACAGAGAACATCCCTGGTCATCTACTGCCTCTGATCTGGAGGACTCACTAAACAGAGAACATCCCTGGTCATCCCTACTGCCTCTGATCTGGAGGACTCACTAAACAGAGAACATCCCTGGTCATCTACTGCCTCTGATCTGGAGGACTCACTAAACAGAGAACATCCCTGGTCATCCCTACTGCCTCTGATCTGGAGGACTCACTAAACAGAGAACATCCCTGGTCCTCCCTACTGCCTCTGATCTGGAGGACTCACTAAACAGAGAACATCCCTGGTCATCCCTACTGCCTCTGATCTGGAGGACTCACTAAACAGAGAACATCCCTGGTCCTCCCTACTGCCTCTGATCTGGAGGACTCACTAAACAGAGAACATCCCTGGTCATCCCTACTGCCTCTGATCTGGAGGACTCACTAAACAGAGAACATCCCTGGTCATCCCTACTGCCTCTGATCTGGAGGACTCACTAAACAGAGAACATCCCTGGTCATCCCTACTGCCTCTGATCTGGAGGACTCACTAAACAGAGAACATCCCTGGTCATCCCTACTGCCTCTGATCTGGAGGACTCACTAAACAGGGAACATCCCTGGTCATCCCTACTGCCTCTGATCTGGAGGACTCACTAAACAGAGAACATCCCTGGTCATCCCTACTGCCTCTGATCTGGAGGACTCACTAAACAGAGAACATCCCTGGTCATCCCTACTGCCTCTGATCTGGAGGACTCACTAAACACAAATGCTTTGTTTGTAAATTATGTCTGAGTGTTGGAGTGTTCTCCTGGCTATCTGCAAATGATAGCTGAGTGTTGGAGTGTTCCCCTGGCTATCTGTAAATGATGTCTGAGTGTTGGAGTGTTCCCCTGGCTATCTGCAAATGATATCTGAGTATTGGAGTGTTCCCCTGGCTATCTGCAAATGATATCTGAGTGTTGGAGTGTTCCCCTGGCTATCTGCAAATGATAGCTGAGTGTTGGAGTGTTCCCCTGGCTATCTGCAAATGATATCTGAGTGTTGGAGTGTTCCCTGGCTATCTGCAAATGATATCTGAGTATTGGAGTGTTCCCCTGGCTATCTGCAAATGATATCTGAGTGTTGGAGTGTTCCCCTGGCTATCTGCAAATGATATCTGAGTATTGGAGTGTTCCCCTGGCTATCTGCAAATGATATCTGAGTGTTGGAGTGTTCCCCTGGCTATCTGCAAATGATATCTGAGTATTGGAGTGTTCCCCTGGCTATCTGTAAATGATGTCTGAGTGTTGGAGTGTTCCCCTGGCTATCTGTAAATTAAAAATAAAAAAATAGTTGTGTTTTTTTAAATAAACATTGGCTGGTTTGCATAATATAAGGAATTTGAAATTATGAATACTTAAGTATATTTTAGCAATTCCATGTACTTTTGATACTTAAATATATTTAAAACCAAATACTTTTAGACTTTTACTCAAGTAGTATTTTACCGGTTCACTTTTCCTTTTCCTTCAGTCATTCTCTATGAAGGCATCGTTACATTTACTACAGTTGGACAATTGGGTACTTTTCCCACCCATGCTACCTAATATACAGTAGAATATCCCTCAAACTGTGTGTATGGAGAGATGGACAGAGAGCAGATGGACAGATGGACAGAGAGCAGATGGACAGGTGGACAGAGAGCAGATGGACAGAGAGCAGATGGACAGGTGGACAGAGAGCAGATGGACAGATGGACAGAGAGCAGATGGACAAAGAGCAGATGGACAGAGAGCAGATGGACAGATGGACAGAGAGCAGATGGACAGATGGACAGAGAGCAGATGGACAGAGAGCAGATGAACAGAGAGCAGATGGACAGAGAGCAGATGGACAGAGAGCAGATGGACAGAGAGCAGATGGACAGAGAGCAGATGGACAGAGAGCAGATGGACAGAGAGCAGATGGACAGAGAGCAGATGGACAGAGAGCAGATGGAGCAGATGGACAGAGAGCAGATGGACAGAGAGCAGATGGACAGAGAGCAGATGGACAGAGAGCAGATGGACAGAGAGCAGATGAACAGAGAGCAGATGGACAGAGAGCAGATGGACAGAGAGCAGATGGACAGAGAGCAGATGGACAGGGAGCAGATGGACAGAGAGCAGATGGACAGAGAGCAGATGGACAGATGGACAGAGAGCAGTCTCACCGGCCACATGCGCTGGTTAGGTGTCCCCAGGACTCGGAGGACACAGCACAACTGTTCTATGTCATTCTCTCCAGGGAACAGAGGGGAGTTATTCAGAAGTTCCCCAAAGATACATCCCACTGCCCTGTGGACAGGAGAGACTGGGGTTAGATACATCCCACTGCCCTGTGGACAGGAGAGACTGGGGTTAGATACATCAGGAGAGACTGGGGTTAGATACATCAGGAGAGACTGGGGTTAGATACATCAGGAGAGACTGGGGTTAGATACATCAGGAGAGACTGGGGTTAGATACATCAGGAGAGACTGGGGTTAGATACATCAGGAGAGACTGGGGTTAGATACATCAGGAGAGACTGGGGTTAGATACATCAGTAGAGACTGGGGTTAGATACATCAGGAGAGACTGGGGTTAGATACATCAGGAGAGACTGGGGTTAGATACATCAGGAGAGACTGGGGTTAGATACATCAGGAGAGACTGGGGTTAGATACATCAGTAGAGACTGGGGTTAGATACATCAGGAGAGACTGGGGTTAGATACTTCAGGAGAGACTGGGGTTAGATACATCAGTAGAGACTGGGGTTAGATACATCAGGAGAGACTGGGGTTAGATACTTCAGGAGAGACTGGGGTTAGATACATCAGGAGAGACTGGGGTTAGATACATCAGGAGAGACTGGGGTTAGATACATCAGGAGAGACTGGGGTTAGATACATCAGGAGAGACTGGGGTTAGATACATCAGTAGAGACTGGGGTTAGATACATCAGTAGAGACTGGGGTTAGATACATCAGGAGAGACTGGGGTTAGATACATCAGGAGAGACTGGGGTTAGATACATCAGTAGAGACTGGGGTTAGATACATCAGGAGAGACTGGGGTTAGATACATCAGGAGAGACTGGGGTTAGATACATCAGGAGAGACTGGGGTTAGATACATCAGGAGAGACTGGGGTTAGATACATCAGGAGAGACTGGGGTTAGATACATCAGGAGAGACTGGGGTTAGATACATCAGTAGAGACTGGGGTTAGATACATCAGGAGAGACTGGGGTTAGATACATCAGGAGAGACTGGGGTTAGATACATCAGTAGAGACTGGGGTTAGATACATCAGGAGAGACTGGGGTTAGATACATCAGGAGAGACTGGGGTTAGATACATCAGGAGAGACTGGGGTTAGATACATCAGTAGAGACTGGGGTTAGATACATCAGGAGAGACTGGGGTTAGATACATCAGTAGAGACTGGGGTTAGATACATCAGGAGAGACTGGGGTTAAATACATCAGGAGAGACTGGGGTTAGATACATCAGTAGAGGTTGGGGTTAGATACATCAGGAGAGACTGGGGTTAGATACATCAGGAGAGACTGGGGTTAGATACATCCCACTGCCCTGTGGACAGGAGAGACTGGGGTTAGATACATCAGCAGAGACTGGGGTTAGATACATCCCACTGCCCTGTGGACAGGAGAGACTGGGGTTAGATACATCAGGAGAGACTGGGGTTAGATACATCAGGAGAGACTGGGGTTAGATACATCAGGAGAGACTGGGGTTAGATACATGAGGGGAGACTGGGGTTAGATACATCAGGAGAGACTGGGGTTAGATACATCAGGAGAGACTGGGGTTAGATACATCAGGAGAGACTGGGGTTAGATACATCAGGAGAGACTGGGGTTAGATACATCAGGAGAGACTGGGGTTAGATACATCAGGAGAGACTGGGGTTAGATACATCAGGAGAGACTGGGGTTAGATACATCAGGAGAGACTGGGGTTAGATACATCAGTAGAGACTGGGGTTAGATACATCCCACTGCCCTGTGGACAGGAGAGACTGGGGTTAGATACATCAGGAGAGACTGGGGTTAGATACATCAGGAGAGACTGGGGTTAAATACATCAGGAGAGACTGGGGTTAGATACATCAGGAGAGACTGGGGTTAGATACATCAGGAGAGACTGGGGTTAGATACATCAGTAGAGACTGGGGTTAGATACATCAGTAGAGACTGGGGTTAGATACATCAGGAGAGACTGGGGTTAGATACATGAGGGAGACTGGGGTTAGATACATCAGGAGAGACTGGGGTTAGATACATCAGGAGAGACTGGGGTTAGATACATCAGTAGAGACTGGGGTTAGATACATCAGTAGAGACTGGGGTTAGATACATCAGGAGAGACTGGGGTTAGATACATCAGGAGAGACTGGGGTTAGATACATCAGTAGAGACGGGGTTAGATACATCAGGAGAGACTGGGGTTAGATACATCAGGAGAGACTGGGGTTAGATACATCAGTAGAGACTGGGGTTAGATACATCAGTAGAGACTGGGGTTAGATACATCAGTAGAGACTGGGGTTAGATACATCAGGAGAGACTGGGGTTAGATACATCAGTAGAGACTGGGGTTAGATACATCAGTAGAGACTGGGGTTAGATACATCAGTAGAGGTTGGGGTTAAGCATCTAAACCACAGCCATCTGCTCTACAGGAAACACCTTATCCTTACTGCCATCTGCTCTACAGGAAACACCTGATCATTACTGCCATCTGCTCTACAGGAAACACCTTATCATTACCGCCATCTGCTCTACAGGAAACACCTTATCATTACTGCCATCTGCTCTACAGGAAACACCTGATCATTACCGCCATCTGCTCTACAGGAAACACCTTATCATTACTGCCATCTGCTCTACAGGAAACACCTTATCATTACTGCCATCTGCTCTACAGGAAACACCTTATCATTACTGCCATCTGCTCTACAGGAAACACCTTATCATTACTGCCATCTGCTCTACATGAAACACCTGATCATTACTGCCATCTGCTCTACAGGAAACCCCTTATCATTACTGCCATCTGCTTTACAGGAAACACCTTATCATTACTGCCATCTGCTTTACAGGAAACACCTTATCATTACTGCCATCTGCTCTACAGGAAACACCTGATCATTACTGCCATCTGCTTTACAGGAAACACCTTATCATTACTGCCATCTGCTCTACAGGAAACACCTTATCATTACTGCCATCTGCTCTACAGGAAACACCTTATCATTACTGCCATCTGCTCTACAGGAAACACCTTATCATTACTGCCATCTGCTCTACAGGAAACACCTTATCATTACTGCCATCTGCTCTACAGGAAACACCTGATCATTACTGCCATCTGCTTTACAGGAAACACCTTATCATTACTGCCATCTGCTCTACAGGAAACACCTGATCATTACTGCTATCTTCTCTACAGGAAACACCTTATCATTACTGCCATCTGCTCTACAGGAAACACCTGATCATTACTGCCATCTGCTCTACAGGAAACACCTTATCATTACCGCCATCTGCTCTACAGGAAACACCTTATCATTACTGCCATCTGCTCTACTGGAAACACCTTATCATTACCGCCATCTGCTCTACAGGAAACACCTTATCATTACTGCTATCTGCTCTACAGGAAACACCTTATCATTACTGCCATCTGCTCTACAGGAAACCCCCTTATCATTACCGCCATCTGCTCTACAGGAAACACCTTATCATTAACGCCATCTGCTCTACAGGAAACACCTTATCATTACTGCCATCTGCTCTACAGGAAACACCTTATCATTACTGCCATCTGCTCTACAGGAAACACCTTATCATTACCGCCATCTGCTCTACAGGAAACACCTTATCATTACTGCCATCTGCTCTACAGGAAACACCTGATCATTACTGCCATCTGCTCTACAGGAAACACCTTATCATTACTGCCATCTGCTCTACAGGAAACACCTGATCATTACTGCCATCTGCTCTACAGGAAACACCTTATCATTACTGCCATCTGCTCTACAGGAAACACCTTATCATTACTGCCATCTGCTCTACAGGAAACACCTTATCATTACTGCCATCTGCTCTACAGGAAACACCTTATCATTACTGCCATCTGCTCTACAGGAAACACCTGATCATTACTGCCATCTGCTTTACAGGAAACACCTTATCATTACTGCCATCTGCTCTACAGGAAACACCTTATCATTACCGCCATCTGCTCTACAGGAAACACCTTATCATTACCGCCATCTGCTCTACAGGAAACACCTTATCATTACTGCCATCTGCTCTACAGGAAACACCTTATCATTACCGCTATCTGCTGGAAACTGTTGTATACAGTAGATAACAAATGGCTGATTTACTGAGCTGCCTCTTTACACATTATCACGGACCTGTTATTATAGGATTCGATATCAAATGAAAGCATCAAATCAATGAATCAGTTTGATTGATTGATTCATTAATCAATTAAATGAATCAATCAGCGACAGGAGAAACGGAATCCTCTTACCAGAGATCTACACCTTCGTCGTATTTTCTTGCCCCATAGAGCAGTTCTGGTGCTCGATACCACCTGAAAACATACAGAGCGTGATCATGA
Source organism: Oncorhynchus keta (assembly GCF_023373465.1). Lineage (NCBI taxonomy): Eukaryota > Metazoa > Chordata > Actinopteri > Salmoniformes > Salmonidae > Oncorhynchus > Oncorhynchus keta. The sequence continues at coordinate 2,819,598 of NC_068448.1, read as the reverse complement.
TTGGCTCCTATTAATACCCACATGGGGTGGACGAGCTGGAGAAGACTGCTCCGAACAGAGTGCGATGGAGGGGAGGCGTCGGTGGCGTAAGTAAGTAATGATATCCTCAGCTGAGACGTGTTTACACAGGCAGCCCAATTCTGATCTTTTATTTTAAATTTTTAAACCTATTTATATTTTGACCAATCAGATCAGCTGTGAAAAAGACAATGATGTGATAAGTACTGATGTTATTGGTCAGAAGTCCAATTAGTGAAAAAAAAAAAAAAAAAAGGATCACAGCCCCATGTAAGCCTGCAGTGAACGGGGCAAACTGGTTTGTATTGGTATGCAGTGAACGGGGCAAACCGGTTTGTAATGGTATGCAGTGAACGGGGCAAACCGGTTTGTAATGGTATGCAGTGAATGGGGCAAACCGGTTTGTATTGGTATGCAGTGAATGGGGCAAACCGGTTTGTATTGGTATGCAGTGAACGGGGCAAACCGGTTTGTATTGGTATGCAGTGAACGGGGCAAACCGGTTTGTATTGGTATGCAGTGAACGGGGCAAACCGGTTTGTAATGGTATGCAGTGAACGGGGCAAACCGGTTTGTATTGGTATGCAGTGAACGGGGCAAACCGGTTTGTATTGGTATGCAGTGAACGGGGCAAACCGGTTTGTATTGGTATGCAGTGAACGGGGCAAACCGGTTTGTAATGGTATGCAGTGAACGGGGCAAACCGGTTTGTATTGGTATGAAGTGAACGGGGCAAACCGGTTTGTATTGGTATGCAGTGAACGGGGCAAACCGGTTTGTATTGGTATGAAGTGAACGGGGCAAACCGGTTTGTAATGGTATGCAGTGAACGGGGCAAACCGGTTTGTAATGGTATGAAGTGAACGGGGCAAACCGGTTTGTATTGGTATGCAGTGAACGGGGCAAACCGGTTTGTATTGGTATGCAGTGAACGGGGCAAACCGGTTTGTATTGGTATGCAGTGAACGGGGCAAACCGGTTTGTATTGGTATGAAGTGAACGGGGCAAACCGGTTTGTTTTGGTATGCAGTGAACGGGGCAAACCAGTTTGTATTGGTATGCAGTGAACGGGGCAAACCGGTTTGTTTTGGTATGCAGTGAACGGGGCAAACCGGTTTGTATTGGTATGCAGTGAACGGGGCAAACCGGTTTGTATTGGTATGCAGTGAACGGGGCAAACCGGTTTGTATTGGTATGCAGTGAACGGGGCAAACCGGTTTGTATTGGTATGCAGTGAACGGGGCAAACCGGTTTGTATTTGTATGAAGTGAACGGGGCAAACCGGTTTGTATTGGTATGCAGTGAACGGGGCAAACTGGTTTGTTTTGGTATGCAGTGAACGGGGCAAACCGGTTTGTATTGGTATGCAGTGAACGGGGCAAACCGGTTTGTATTGGTATGCAGTGAACGGGGTAAACCGGTTTGTTTTGGTATGCAGTGAACGGGGCAAACCGGTTTGTATTGGTATGCAGTGAACGGGGCAAATCGTTTGTAATGGTATGCAGTGAACGGGGCAAACTGGTTTGTTTTGGTATGCAGGGTACCTGGTGGCCACCTGATGGCTGTAGAGATGCTCTCCGTCGTTGTTGAAAAGTCTGGCCAGGCCAAAGTCTGCTATCTTCAGATGACCTGTAGAGCTGATGAGCAGGTTGGCTGGTTTCAGATCCTGCAGAGAGAGAAAAACACAACACCTTATGATATAGCTTATAACCAGGGAACCACGCAGACACAATGTGTGCGTGTGTGTTATAAGGACGTGAGTGACGTCACATTGTGTGTGTGTGTTATAAGGACGTGAGTGACGTCACATTGTGTGTGTGTGTGTGTGTGTTATAAGGACGTGAGTGACGTCACATTGTGTGTGTGTGTGTGTGTCTCACTCTGTGCATGATGGAGTTCTCGTGGCAGAAGGCAACCCCTTTCAGCAGCATCATCATGTAACCTTTGACGTGTGCCTCGGTGAGAGGCCTCTGAGAGTTCCTGATGACCTCAGAGAGGTCAGAGAGCATGTACTCAAACACCAGGACGAACCCTGTACCATGGGGAAACACGTTCTTGAGCTTCACCACCTACAACACATGGGGATGGAAGGAAAGTGTTTCTCAAGAGTAGCCGTGTGCAACCTCACGGATAGCGGTGGCTTGTTATCCGTCAGAGGGGGTGTACAAGTGCAATTACAAAATAAACTTGGGCAACATTCTGAGGGTTAGGCTATATCAATTATATACATATATTTTAAATGTAACCTTTATTTATCTAGGCAAGTCAGTTAAGAACAAATTCTTATTTATAATGACGGCCTACACCGGCCAAACCCGAATGACGCTGGGCCAATTGTGCGCCGCCCTATGGGACTCCCAATCACGGCCGGATGTGATACAGCCTGGATTCGAACCGGGGACTGTAGTGACGCGTCTTGCATTGAGATGTAGTGCCTAAGACCGCTCGGGATAACTCACATATTGGTTGTCTTCAATCTCCTGTAAAGCCTTGATCTCTCTGAGGGCTTGGTTGGGGATCCCATCCTCCAACTTTCTCAGAGCTACTTTCTTCAGAGCCACAGTCTCTCCAGTCTAAATGACAACAGAAAAGAGCATAACGTAGTAAAGACACTGCTTGAAAATGTTATATTACTTGACTGTCTGCTTGCCAAACAGGGTGGGTATATCATTTAATAACTAGGCATCAACTAGCTTACTCTTAATGTTTACAAAGTTATTTACATGTTTTTTAAAAATATATATATTCCTGTTCGGGAATATTGCAAAAATTATACCCACCCAGCCAAAGAAGAGCTAACTATCTACATTAGACATCGAACGTTAGTTATCTAGTCAAATAAACAGATTTGAATTCATACCTCGATATGTTTTGCTTTGAAAACAATGCCATGGGCTCCTTCTCCTATTCTACCCAAAATACTATATTGATCCATGGTAAATTACAGAAGGTTTAACGTTAGCTAAACTCTCTTGTTGATTAAAACGCCTGGCTTTTTATAATAAAAAAACGTAAGTAAGAACATCTACAAATTTCTGGTATATCTAATACATCGTGTAATACAGTAAACTAGCTATCAATGTGGAGAATAGTTTTTATCTCCCGAGTAATAAATGCGAGGTGACGGTTTTTACATTGACGACAGTGTTGTTATCACGTGACCATAATGGCAGCCTGCAATGGTCTGCTGCAGAAGACAGGGGGCGCTGTTGTATCGGCATCAGTCTTCTGGCTTCTACCTGATGGGAAAACATATTTGCTTGAACTGATTTCATTGTGCGTACAGCACAGGAGGTTGGTGGCACCTTAATTAGGGAGGACGGGGCTCGTGGTAATGACTGGAGTGAGTGGACTCAGTGGAATGGTATCAAATATATGAAACACATGGGATTACAGGTGTTCGATGCTTGTCAATTTGCTTCCTTTTTGGCCATTATTATGAGCCGTTCTCCCCTCAGCAGTACATGGCCATGATGTTCAAAAGTTCATAGGTGACCAGCAGGGTCAGATTATAATAATCGCAGTGGTTGTCGAGGGTGCAACAGGTCAGCACCTCAGGAGTAAATGTCAGTTGGCTTCTCATAGCCGATCATTCAGAGTTACTCTAGCTGTAGGCTACAGATTCATGTTATTGACTTGGCCTATATCTTTGTTTAATATAATTAATATAATTAATAAATCAGTTCATTAAGAATAAAAAATATTTTGTGAGAAATATAAGGTATACATTAATATTTTTTTGTAGGTATTTTCACTTGGTAATGAGTAATAAGTAATTACATAGAAATACATTACATAGAAATACAATCATTTTAACTAAACTAAATTCTGTGTAACACCTATTAATTACATTGTACTTATACTCACATTTACATGTAGTCTGTGGTGTGTTTATTTTCTTGCGTGGATGGTGCTTCCAGAAGCTTCTAAATTTAGCGCCAGGTTGTCAGGATGGGTAATGTACTGTATAAGTACACATTAATTACAACTAAGTACCCCTCAAGATACACTTCATTTTAACTAGCTTAACCTAGTAATTACATTGTACTCTGTGGTGTACTTATGGATTTATCCTTTAATTTGGATGGCAAGGAGGTTCAGGTTGTCATAATTGGTCAAGGTACATATTTATTATAAGTATTTTTTAAAATTATTATTATAATCTGAGATGACACCCGTATGGTAGACCCCCAGTCAGTGAGGTCTGCTTCTATAAACCAAGGTAACCCAGTTGGAGGCCAGTGCGAGCAACACCATTGAGTGGAGATTTTAACAAGTACGCATTCATGTAGGTAATTAGAGCCTCCTCTAATCTTTGTAATCTCAAACACCCAGCGCATCTGTCCGCATGAGATTGCAACCTTGTGACAGTTATTACTGAATCGGATACAGTGCAGAAGAAACTAAACACTATATTGGTGAATGTAGTGGACACTTGTAACAAGCACGGAAACAAGCCATTTGTTGTCACACCTCTGTAATTACGTACAGCAATTACCACCAGTTCCATGTTGTTATTACAGTGTAACTATGAGTTACACTGTTACAGTGTAACTACTTGTTGTTACAGTGTAACTATTATTACAATTAACTACAATACTTGTTAGAGTAATTACACTGTAATAAGGACCCCTTAACTAAGTGCTTAGGCGTCTCGTCAGTGGGGCACCTGTCGCCAACATCTGGTGAAATTGGAGGGCGCGCAATTCAAATAATCATACAAGTGTCATATCGGTTAAAAGCTTAAAGTCTTGTTAATCTAACTGCACTGTCCGATTTACAATGGGCTTTACAGCGAAAGCATGACATGCGATTGTTTGAGGACGGCGCCCCCACATCAAAATATTTTTCACCCAGCACAGCCTTCATAAAATCACAAATAGCGATTATATATTCACTTACGTTTCGAAAATCTTCCTCTGATTTGTCATCCAAAGGGTCCCAGCTATAAAATGTAGTGTTGTTTCGTTAGATAAAATCCTTCTTTAAATCCCAAAAAGTCAGTTTAGTTGGCGCCATCGATTTGAGTAATCCACTCGTTCAACATGCAGAGAAAGGAACCCAAAAACCTACCGCTAAACTTTGTTAAAACAAGTCAAACTACGTTTCTGTTTAATCCTCAGGTACCTTAAAATGTAAATAAACGATAATATTTCATACGGAAAGAAGAATGTTCAACAGAAAAGTAAAATTAGTAAGTACGCGTCCTCTTCGTCGCGCGTCCTCTTCGTCGCGCGCCCACAGACTGATTTCCAACTGTGACTCCCAGTATTAAAACTCTTAAAAATTCTTCCTCGTTTGGGAAGAAACAAGTCTGAAACCTTGAACAATGACTGTTGCCATCTAGTGGAAGCCGTAGGATATTGCAATCTGGGAGCTGGAATTGCATATGACCCAAAGCTTTCCATTGTTTGGGCTCTCAAAATAAAATGTTTTTCCGGTTGGTTTTTCTTAGGATGTTCTCCGACCATATCAATTGCGTTATAGTCTCATACATTATTTTAACATTTCAACAAACTCTAAAGTGTTTCTATCTAATGGTGCCAATTACATGCATATCCTGGCTTCTGGGCCTGAGTAACAGGCAGTTTACTTTGGGCACATCAGTTAGACAGGAAGTGGAGAAAAATAGACCCCAATTTATTGGGGCTGAGTCTTGTTTCTGGACAGTAGGGGCTGGGGCTTGTTTCTGGACAGTAGGGTCTGGGGGTTGTTTCTGGACAGTAGGGTCTGGGGGTTGTTTCTGGACAGTAGGGGCTAGGGGTTGTGTCTGGACAGTAGGGGCTGGGGTTGTTTCTGGACAGTAGGGGCTGGGGGTGTTTCTGGACAGTAGGGGCTGGGGGTGTTTCTGGACAGTAGGGGCTAGGGGTTGTTTCTGGACAGTAGGGGCTAGGGGTTGTTTCTGGACAGTAGGGGCTAGGGGTTGTTTCTGGACAGTAGGGGCTCGGGGTTGTTTCTGGACAGTAGGGGCTGGGGGTTGTTTCTGGACAGTAGGGGCTGGGGGTTGTTTCTGGACAGTAGGGGCTGGGGGTTGTTTCTGGACAGTAGGGGCTGGGGTTGTATCTGGACAGTAGGGGCTGGGGGTTGTTTCTGGACAGTAGGGGCTGGGGGTGTTTCTGGACAGTAGGGGCTGGGGGTTGTATCTGGACAGTAGGGGCTGGGGGTTGTTTCTGGACAGTAGGGGCTGGGGTTGTATCTGGACAGTAGGGGCTGGGGGTTGTATCTGGACAGTAGGGGCTGGGGTTGTATCTGGACAGTAGGGGCTGGGGGTTGTATCTGGACAGTAGGGGCTGGGGGTTGTTTCTGGACAGTAGGGGCTGGGGGTTGTGTCTGGGCAGTAGGGGCTGGGGGTTGTTTCTGGACAGTAGGGGCTGGGGGTTGTTTCTGGACAGTAGGGGCTGGGGTTGTTTCTGGACAGTAGGGGCTAAGGGTTGTGTCTGGGCAGTAGGGGCTGGGGGTTGTTTCTGGACAGTAGGGGCTGGGGTTGTTTCTGGACAGTAGGGGCTGGGGGTTGTTTCTGGACAGTAGGGGCTAGGGGTTGTTTCTGGACAGTAGGGGCTGGGGGTTGCTTCTGGACAGTAGGGGCTGGGGGTTGTTTCTGGACAGTAGGGGCTGGAGGTTGTTTCTGGACAGTAGGGGCTGGGGTTGTTTCTGGACAGTAGGGGCTGGGGTTGTTTCTGGACAGTAGGGGCTGGGGTTGTTTCTGGACAGTAGGGGCTGGGGTTGTTTCTGGACAGTAGGGGCTGGGGTTGTATCTACTCAAACACATTTTCCCCGACACCCAAAAGTACTTGTTACATTTTGGATGCTTTGCAGGACAGGAAAACTGTCTAATTCACCCACTTAAAGAGAGAACCCCTGGTCGTCCCTACTGCCTCTGATCTGGAGGACTCACTAAACAGAGAACATCCCTGGTCATCCCTACTGCCTCTGATCTGGAGGACTCACTAAACAGAGAACATCCCTGGTCATCCCTACTGCCTCTGATCTGGAGGACTCACTAAACAGAACATCCCTGGTCGTCCCTACCCTGCCTCTGATCTGGAGGACTCACTAAACAGAACATCCCTGGTCATCCCTACTGTCCCTACTGCCTCTGATCTGGAGGACTCACTAAACAGAGAACATCCCTGGTCATCCCTACTGCCTCTGATCTGGAGGACTCACTAAACAGAGAACATCCCTGGTCATCTACTGCCTCTGATCTGGAGGACTCACTAAACAGAGAACATCCCTGGTCATCCCTACTGCCTCTGATCTGGAGGACTCACTAAACAGAGAACATCCCTGGTCATCCCTACTGCCTCTGATCTGGAGGACTCACTAAACAGAGAACATCCCTGGTCATCCCTACTGTCATCCCTACTGCCTCTGATCTGGAGGACTCACTAAACAGAGAACATCCCTGGTCATCCCTACTGCCTCTGATCTGGAGGACTCACTAAACAGAGAACATCCCTGGTCATCCCTACTGCCTCTGATCTGGAGGACTCACTAAACAGAGAACATCCCTGGTCATCCCTATCTGGAGCCTCTGATCTGATCTGGAGGACTCACTAAACAGAGAACATCCCTGGTCATCCCTACTGCCTCTGATCTGGAGGACTCACTAAACAGAGAACATCCCTGGTCATCTACTGCCTCTGATCTGGAGGACTCACTAAACACACATCCCTGTTATTTGTAAATGATGTCTGAGTGTTGGAGGTTCTCAGGCTATCTGTAAATGATGTCTGAGTGATGGAGTGTACCCTGGCTATCTGTAAATGATGTTAGAGTGTCCCCTGGCTATCTGTAAATGATGTCTGAGTGTTGGTCATGTTCCCTGGCCATCTGTAAATGATGTCTGCGTGTTCCCTATCTGGAGTTCCCCCTGGCTATCTGTAATGATGTCTGAGTGTTGGAGTGTTCCACTGGCTATCTGTAAATGATGTCTGAGTGTTGGAGTGTTCCCCTGGCTATCTGTAAATGATGTCTGCGTGTTCCCGTGGCTATCTGTAAATGATGTCTGAGTGTTGAGTGTTCCCCTGGCTATCTGTAAATGATGTCTGAGTGTTGGAGTGTTCCCTGGCTATCTGTAAATGATGTCTGCGTGTTCCCTGGCTATCTGTAAATGATGTCTGAGTGTTGAGTGTTCCCCTGGCTATCTGTAAATGATGTCTGAGTGTTCCCTGGCTATATGTAAATGATGTCTGAGTGTTGGAGTGTTCCCTGGCTATCTGTAATGATGTCTGAGTGTTGGAGTGTTCCCCTGGCCATCTGTAAATGATGTCTGAGTGTTGGAGTGTTCCCCTGGCTATCTGTAATGATGTCTGAGTGTTGGAGTGTTCCCCTGGCCATCTGTAAATGATGTCTGAGTGTTGGAGTAAATGATGTCTGAGTGTTGGAGTGTTCCCTGGCTATCTGTAAATGATGTCTGAGTGTTGGAGTGTTCCCCTGGCTATCTGTAAATGTCTGATGTCTGATCTGTAAATGATGTCTGAGTGTTCCCCCTGGCTATCTGTAAATGATCTGAGTGTTGGAGTGTTCCCCTGGCTATCTGTAAATGATGTCTGAGTGTTCCCCTGGCTATCTGTAAATGATGTCTGTTGGTGTTCCCCTGGCTATCTGTAAATGATATCTGAGTGATGGAGTGTTCCCTGGCTATCTGTAAATGATATCTGAGTGTTGGAGTGTTCCCCTGGCTATCTGTAAATGATATCTGAGTGTTGAGTGTTCCCCTGGCTATCTGTAAATGATGTCTGAGTGTTGGAGTGTTCCCATGGCTATCTGTAAATGATGTCTGAGTGGAGTGTTCCCTGGCTATCTGTAAATGATGTCTGAGTGTTTCCCCTGGCTATCTGTAAATGATGTCTGAGTGTTGGAGTGTTCCCCTGGCTATCTGTAATGATATCTGAGTGTTGGAGTGTTCCCCTGGCTATCTGTAATGATATCTGAGTGTTGGAGTGTTCCCTGGCTATCTGTAAATGATATCTGAGTGTCTGGAGTGTTCCCCTGGCTATCTGTAAATGATATCTGAGTGTTGGAGTGTTCCCCTGGCTATCTGTAAATGATATCTGAGTGTTGGAGTGTTCCCATGGCTATCTGTAAATGATATCTGAGTGTTGAGTGTTCCCCTGGCTATCTGTAAATGATGTCTGAGTGTTGGAGTGTTCCCCTGGCTATCTGTAAATGATGTCTGAGTGTTGGAGTGTTCCCCTGGCTATCTGTAAATGATGTCTGAGTGTTGGAGTGTTCCCCTGGCTATCTGTAAATGATGTCTGAGTGTTGGAGTGTTCCCCTGGCTATCCGTAAATTAAACAAACAAGAACATCGTGCCGTCTGGTTTTCATAATATAAGGAATTTAAAATGATTTATACATTTACTTTTAATACTTAAGTATATTTAAAACCCAAATACTTTTTAAACCTTTACTCAAGTAGTATTTTATTGGGTGACTTTCACTCAAGTCATTTTCTATTAAGGTATCCTTACTTTTACCCAAGTATGAGATTCAGGTACTTTTTACACCGTTGGTAACAAGACATTACTGAGCAGGGAGACAAGACATTTCCAGGTGTTTTTTTTAGTTGGTTTTTTTTATATATATATCAAGACATAAAGCAACCAAGATGACAAACATGTAAAAACATTTTTGTTACAGATAATTATATAAAAAAGAGATTATTTTTTTATTTTATTTTATTTTTTTTAAACTTTACTTGCTACGTGAAGGAAGGAACTAATTTACAACTGAGCTCAAACCCTGTTTGCTGCACCATTCAATCATTCCTCATAACGAAACATTTCCCACCTCTCGGTAAATAAAATGCTCTGTTTCAAAACTACATGGAAAACATTTGTCACATTACACACACACACACACTTGCATACCTAAACATATGTAAAGCAAATAATAATAATAATAATAATAATAACAACAACAAATACACCAAAAGTAATGTGAATGGTTATCAATATCAACAGTTTGTCCGCATTTTGGGGGGGGGGGCAGAAAATATCCCAGTTAATTCTCAGAATTCTAAAGAAAACAAGGTTTGGAACAAAAAGAACCTTCTAAATTCCATTAGATGTCAACAAATGCATTCCCATGGACTATCGACAGGTTGAGACGACGAGGAGGAGGACAGGTGAAAAGTAAAGCTTTTTCTCTCTGCAAATCAATTCCTTTAATTCATTTTTTTTTTTTTACTGAAAGTATAAACAAAACAAAAAAAACATCCACTCGCCTCTTTTCTTTCAGTCTTTCGTTTCTGCTCTTTCATCTTCCGCAGCAGAGCAAGTAACAAAAAGTCCTTATTTATCGGTTCATTAGACGACCAATTCTGAAATAATAAGTGTCAAATTACCTGTTGAATCAAGGCTGTAAAACAAAAATGGTACTTTTTCACCCTGGTTGGCAGTCAGCCAGTGTCCACACACCCTCCCAACGAAAGGAAACAGACTAGAGAATTAAAGTAGTCTCCCTAAACCTACACCAAAAACACCTCCTTTTCTTTACTCGAGTGAAACTCGAGTTCCTTTTTTTTACTCCCTGTGAACACAGTGATGCCAGGACAAATGTGAAGTCTTAAATCGGTGGTTGATGATGATGATGATGATGGACTCCCTTCAATGGAGAAAAAACACTCTTGTCCTCCCCAAGTGCTGTCTGTTTTCCCCATCGGTTTTTGTTTTTGTCCCCATGACAACGTGACGATGCCATGTTCTTCTGTTTCAACCGTCTTCCATAGCAACCATCTGATCCTTCCACACATGTGACCAATCGACCCGACGCGCAAATGACATCGGACATACACAGCTATTCGTGCTGTGTCATTACTTGCGTTGATAAAGCGGGAGGGAGAAAAGCGTGGGACACAGAGAGGAAAAGAACTAGCAACTACAGTTAAAACTCCACAGTGTTTTGTTGTATTATTTTGTTGTTGATGATGATTTCACCGAGAATCATAAAAAAAAAAATAAAAAGCCAAGAAAAATGTAATTTGTGTGCTTTCAACCGTTTTAACAGAAGATCAGTAATAAACCAATAAAGAACACGAGGTTGGAAACAAGGTGTCCGTGGCACCACAACCTCGAGGGCTCTGGGATTATTTTCCAGCTGGATTTTTCAGGCAGCCATTTTGTGAACGATGGGCGGTCTGGGTCCAGGTTTGTGGGCCGGTCTGGGTCCAGATTTGTGGGCCGGTCCGGGTCCAGGTTTGTGGGCCGGTCCGGGTCCAGGTTTGTGGGCCGGTCCGGGTCCAGGTTTGTGGGCCGGTTCCGGGTCCAGGTTTGTGGGCCGGTCCGGGTCCAGGTTTGTGGGCCGGTCCGGGTCCAGGTTTGTGGGCCGGTTCCGGGTCCAGGTTTGTGGGCCGGTCCGGGTCCAGGTTTGTGGGCCGGTCCGGGTCCAGGTTTGTGGGCCGGTCCGGGTCCAGGTTTGTGGGCCGGTCCGGGTCCAGGTTTGTGGGCCGGTCCGGGTCCAGGTTTGTGGGCCGGTCCGGGTCCAGGTTTGTGGGCCGGTCCGGGTCCAGGTTTGTGGGCCGGTTCTGGGTCCAGATTTGTGGGCCTTGGTCTGGGTCCAGATTTGTGGGCCGGTCCCTGGGTCCAGGTTTGTGGGCCGGTCTGGGTCCAGATTTGTGGGCCGGTTCATAGACGGGTCCAGGTTTGTGGGTCGGATCATAGGCGGGTCCAGGTTAGTGGGACGGTCCGGGTCCAGGTTTGTGGGCCGGTCCGGGTCCAGGTTTGTGGGCCGGTCCGGGTCCAGGTTTGTGGGCCGGTCCGGGTCCAGGTTTGTGGGGCTGAGGTTGAGGATATTGTAGATAGTTGGTGAGGGATCTTGGTGGTGGGAGCTGGTTGAGGGGTGTTGTATCCAGTTCAGTCATAGTCATCATGGACAACAAGGGGAGAAGGAAACTCCCTTCACTGGTCTGATCTGGCCTTCTTTGGACCGGTAGCTTTCCTAAAGGAGAGAAACAAGACGAGGCAACAGATGAACATAGACGAGGGGACAGATGAACATAGACGAGGGGACAGATGAACATAGACGAGGCGACAGATGAACACAGACGAGGGACAGATGAACAGATGAACACAGACGAGGCGACAGATGAACATGAACACAGACGAGGCGACAGATGAACACAGACGAGGGACAGATGAACACAGACGAGGGGACAGATGAACACAGACGAGGGGACAGATGAACACAGACGAGGCGACAGATGAACACAGACGAGGCGACAGATGAACACAGACGAGGGGACAGATGAACATAGACGAGGGGACAGATGAACATAGACGAGGCGACAGATGAACACAGACGAGGCGACAGATGAACATAGACGAGGGGACAGATGAACATAGACGAGGGGACAGATGAACATAGACGAGGCGACAGATGAACATAGACGAGGGGACAGATGAACATAGACGAGGGGACAGATGAACATAGACGAGGGGACAGATGAACATAGACGAGGGGACAGATGAACATAGACGAGGCGACAGATGAACATAGACGAGGGGACAGATGAACATAGACGAGGCGACAGATGAACATAGACGAGGGGACAGATGAACATAGACGAGGCGACAGATGAACATAGACGAGGCGACAGATGAACATAGACGAGGCGACAGATGAACATAGACGAGGCGACAGATGAACATAGACGAGGGGACAGATGAACATAGACGAGGGACAGATGAACATAGACGAGGCGACAGATGAACATAGACGAGGCGACAGATGAACATAGACGAGGCGACAGATGAACATAGACGAGGCGACAGATGAACATAGACGAGGGGACAGATGAACATAGACGAGGGGACAGATGAACATAGACGAGGGGACAGATGAACATAGACGAGGGGACAGATGAACATAGACGAGAGAGAGAGAGAGAGACAGAGAGAGAGAGAGACAGAGAGAGAGAGAGAGAGAGAGATGAGACAGAGAGACAGAGAGACAGAGAGACAGAGAGAGACAGAGAGAGACAGAGAGAGACAGAGAGACAGAGAGACAGAGAGACAGAGAGACCGAGAGACCGAGAGACCAGAGAGAGAGAGAGACAGAGAGAGAGACAGAGAGAGAGACAGAGAGAGAGACAGAGAGAGAGACAGAGAGAGAGACAGAGAGAGAGAGAGACAGAGAGAGAGAGACCGAGAGAGAGACCGAGAGAGAGACAGAGAGAGAGACCGAGAGAGAGAGAGAGACCGAGAGAGAGAGAGACCGAGAGAGACCGAGAGAGAGAGGGAGAAACAGAGAGAGAGAGAGAGAGAGACAGAGAGAGAGAGAGACCGAGAGAGAGAGAGACCGAGAGAGAGAGAGAGAGAGAGACCGAGAGAGAGAGAGACCGAGAGAGAGAGAGAGACCGAGAGAGAGAGAGAGACCGAGAGAGAGAGAGAGAGAGAGAGAGAGAGAGAGAGACCGAGGGAGAAACAGAGAGAGAGAGAGAGAGAGAGAGAGAGACAGAGACAGAGAGAGACAGAGAGAGAGAGAGACCGAGGGAGAAACAGAGAGAGAGAGAGAGAGAGACCGAGGGAGAGAGAGAGACCGAGAGAGAGAGAGACCGAGAGAGACCGAGAGAGAGAGACCGAGAGAGACCGAGAGAGAGAGAGAGACCGAGAGAGAGAGACCGAGAGAGAGAGAGAGACCGAGAGAGAGAGAGAGAAACAGAGAGAGAGGGGTATGAATGGTACTCACATGTCAGGTGAGGAGCCTGGTCTCTTAGCAGTTGGTTTAGCTGCAACACCATCTTTACCTACCTCTACAGGGAGACGACATAGTATTGTAATAATATATTTTATTATAGCACTTTTCATTCAAACGAAAATCTCAAAAGACGCTTTAAAAACTTGTCAAGGATTAAAGGTAGCTTTTTTTTTTATTTTTAAAGGAAAGAGCATCATGAAGTTGTTGTCAACACAAGTCAAGTTCGGATTTGTTCCATTGTAAATAACCAGAGTCCTCTGGTTATAATATCAACCTTCATTCATATGTATTTATCCCTTTGAGATCAATGGGAGCTCTGATTCACTTAAGAGCTACACAAAATACAAAACACAATGAGGAATTAGTGACACAATTCAAACACTTTAGAGGCTAGCTTAGCGTTCCGCACCTTGGAGCCACCTGACCTGCGTGGCAGGGCCGTAACCTTTCTCGTTGCGGGCTGCGATGCGGAAGATGATGGCAGGCTTGGTGGTGTAGTCTATGTGTGCGTTGGAGAGGCTGGACGACTGTACCAGGCAGGAAGGGTTGGGCCCACAGAACACTCGCATGAAAGCCAGCTGGGCTGGGGTGGTGGTGGTGGTGGGCTTGGTCTGCTCCCCGCTCTGGGCGCTCTGGATGGCCAGGTACACCGAGTACTCAATGATCTTACCAGATGTGACCGACGGAGGCTCCCAGGTCAGGTGGGCTCCGTCTGGGCTCTGAGGGGAGAGAAGGAAGAGGGGAGAGAGAGAGGGGAGAGAGAGATGGAAGAGGGAAGAGAGAGATGGAAGAGGGAAGAGAGAGATGGAAGAGGGAAGAGAGAGATGGAAGAGGGAAGAGAGAGATGGAAGAGGGGAGAGAGATGGAAGAGAGAGATGGAAGAGGGAAGAGAGAGATGGAAGAGAGAGATGGAAGAGGGAAGAGAGAGATGGAAGAGAGAGATGGAAGAGGGAAGAGAGATAGGGAAGAGAGAGATGGAAGAGGGAAGAGAGATAGGGAAGAGAGAGATGGAAGAGGGAAGAGAGAGATGGAAGAGAGAGATGGAAGAGGGAAGAGAGAGATGGAAGAGGGGAGAGAGAGATGGAAGAGAGAGATGGAAGAGAGATGGAAGAGGGGAAGAGAGAGAGGGAAGAGAGAGATGGAAGAGAGAGATGGAAGAGGGAAGAGAGAGATGGAAGAGGGGAGAGAGAGATGGAAGAGGGAAGAGAGAGATGGAAGAGGGAAGAGAGAGATGGAAGAGGGAAGAGAGAGATGGAAGAGGGAAGAGAGAGATGGAAGAGGGGAGAGAGAGATGGAAGAGGGGAGAGAGATGGAAGAGGGGAGAGAGAGGGAGGAGGGGAGAGAGAGGGAGGAGGGGAGAGAGAGAGGGAGGAGGGGAGAGAGAGGGAGAAGGGGAGGGAAGAGAGAGATGGAAGAGGGGAGAGAGAAATGGAAGAGGGAAGAGAGAGAGAGATGGAAGAGGGGAGAGAGAAATGGAAGAGGGAAGAGAGAGAGAGAGGGAGAGAGAGAGGGAGGAGGGGAGAGAGAGAGGGGGAAGAGGGGAGAGAGAGAGGGAGGAGGGGAGAGAGAGAGGGAGGAAGGGAGAGAGAGAGAGAGGGAGAGAGAGAGAGAGGAAGGGAGAGAGAGAGGGAGGAGGGGAGAGAGAGAGGGAGGAGGGGAGAGGGAGGAGGGGAGAGAGAGAGGGAGGAGGGGAGAGAGAGAGGGAGGAGGGGAGAGAGAGAGAGAGGAGGGGAGAGAGATGGGGAAGAGGGGAGAGAGAGGGGGAAGAGGGGAGGAGTGGGGAGGAGAGAGAAGGGGAGGAGTGGGGAGAGAGAGAGAAGGGGAGGAGTGGGGAGAGAGAGAGAAGGGGAAGAGGGGAGAGAGAGGGGGAAGAGGGGAGGAGTGGGGAGAGAGAGGGGAAGAGGGGAGGAGTGGGGAGAGAGAGGGGGAAGAGGGGAGGAGTGGGGAGAGAGAGAGAAGGGGAAGGGAGACAAACCTTAAACTCCGGTGAGACAAATGTAGCATTACTGACCTCGGACATGGCGTGTTTTGAACACACATTCAAAGAAACAAAACATAGAAACAAAGAAATAAAAACAAAACAAAGAAATAAAACATTAACTTTAAATAACGCTCCCTGGGCAAAGGACGTTCGAAAACACGTTTTTTTTAATTTAAAAACACAACTTTCGTGGTTAAATTATTTACAATAAAACACCATGCTACAGTTCATAAGGAAATCAGTCATTTGAAATATATGTATTGGGCCCTAATCTATGGATTTCACATGACTGGGAATACAGATATGCATCTGTTGGTCACAGATACCTCAAAGGTCAAGGGTCGTGGATCAGAAACCCAGTCAGTATCTGGAGTGGATCAGAGACCCAGCCAGTATCTGGTGTGGATCAGAGACCCAGTCAGTATCTGGTGTGGATCAGAGACCCAGTCAGTATCTGGTGTGGATCAGAGACCCAGTCAGTATCTGGTGTGGATCAGAGACCCAGTCAGTATCTGGTGTGGATCAGAGACCCAGTCAGTATCTGGTGTGGATCAGAGACCCAGTCAGTATCTGGTGTGGATCAGAGACCCAGCCAGTATCTGGTGTGGATCAGAGACCCAGCCAGTATCTGGAGTGGATCAGAGACCCAGCCAGTATCTGGTGTGGATCAGAGACCCAGCCAGTATCTGGAGTGGATCAGAGACCCAGCCAGTATCTGGTGTGGATCAGAGACCCAGTCAGTATCTGGTGTGGATCAGAGACCCAGTCAGTATCTGGTGTGGATCAGAGACCCAGTCAGTATCTGGTGTGGATCGGAGACCCAGCCAGTATCTGGTGTGGATCAGAGACCCAGCCAGTATCTGGAGTGGATCAGAGACCCAGTCAGTATCTGGTGTGGATCGGAGATCTGGTGTGGATCAGCCAGTATCTGGTGTGGATCAGAGACCCAGCCAGTATCTGGTGTGGATCAGAACACCAGCCAGTATCTGGTGTGGATCGAGACCCAGTCAGTATCTGGTGTGGATCAGAGACCCAGTCTGGTGTATCTATCTGGTGTGGATCAGAGACCCAGTCAGTATCTGGTGTGGATCAGAGACCCAGCCAAGGTCAGTATCTGGTGTGGATCGGAGACCCAGCCAAGTCAGTATCTGGTGTGGATCGGAGACCCAGCCAAGTCAGTATCTGGTGTGGATCAGAGACCCAGCCAGTATCTGGTGTGGATCAGAGACCCAGTCAGTATCTGGTGTGGATCAGAGACCCAGCCAGTATCTGGTGTGGATCAGAGACCCAGCCAGTATCTGGTGTGGATCAGAGACCCAGCCAGTATCTGGTGTGGATCGGAGACCCAGCCAGTATCTGGTGTGGATCAGAGACCCAGTCAGTATCTGGTGTGGATCAGAGACCCAGCCAGTATCTGGTGTGGATCAGAGACCCAGTCAGTATCTGGTGTGGATCAGAGACCCAGCCAGTATCTGGTGTGGATCAGAGACCCAGTCAGTATCTGGTGTGGATCAGAGACCCAGCCAGTATCTGGTGTGGATCAGAGACCCAGTCAGTATCTGGTGTGGATCAGAGACCCAGTCAGTATCTGGTGTGGATCAGAGACCCAGCCAGTATCTGGTGTGGATCAGAGACCCAGTCAGTATCTGGTGTGGATCAGAGACCCAGCCAGTATCTGGTGTGGATCGGAGACCCAGCCAGTATCTGGTGTGGATCGGAGACCCAGCCAGTATCATGCAGCGCAACACATCTCCTTCACATAGAGTTGATCAGGCTGGTGATTGTGGCCTGTGGAATGTTGTCCCACTCCTCTTCAATGGCTGTGAAGTTGCTGGATATTGGAGGGAACTAGAACACACTGTCGATCCAGAGCATCCCGAACATGCTCAATGGGTGACATGTCTGGTGAGTATGGAGGCCATGGAAGAACTGGGATATTTTCAGCTTCCCGGAATTGTGTACAGATCCTTGCGACATGGGGCTGTGCATTATCATGAAACATGAGGTGATGGCGGCGGATGAATGGCACGAAAATGGACCTCAGGATCTCATCACGGTGTCACAAGTTGCCATTGAAAAAAATACAATTGTGTTCATTGTCTGTAGCTTATGCCCGCCCATACCATAAGCCCACCATGGGGAACGCTGTTCACAGCATTTACATCAACAAACCGCTCGCACTCACTTCCTGGACAGTTGAAACAGGAAGTGCAGACTTCGACAGCGCGTTCCAGTTCCCGCCAATATCCAGCAACTTCACACAGCCAGTGGCCATCGAAGGTGAGCATTTGCCCTGTTGAGGACGTACGAGCACGCAGATGAGCTTCCCTGAGACGGTTTCTGACAGTTTGTGCAGAAATTCTTCGGTTTTGCAAACCCCCAGTTGCATCAGCTGTCCAGGTGGCTGGTCTCAGACGATCCCACAGGTGAAGAAGCCGGAAGTGGAGGTCCTGGGCTGGACGTGGTTACACGTGGTCTGTGGTGTTGAGGCCGATGAACCTAGTGCCAAATTCTCTAAAACGATGTTGTGAGGCGGCTTATTGCAGAAAATGTTTAATTCAACCCTCTGGCAACAACTCTGGTGAACATTTCTGCAGTCAGCATGCCAATTGCACGCTCCCTTAAGACATCTGTGGCGCTGTGATGTGTGACAAATCTGCACATTACATTTTAGAGTGGTCTTTTATTGTTCCCAGCACAAGGTGCACCTGTGTAATAATCATGCTGTTTAATCAGCTTCTTGATATGCCACACCTGTCAGGTGGATGGATTATCTTGGCAAAAGGATAAATGCTCACTGACAAGGATGTAAACAAATTTGTGTGTAAATGTGAGAGAAATAAGCTTTTTCTGGGATCTTTTATTTCAGCGCATGAAGCACGAGACCAACACGGTACACGACCTTCATATTAGTTGTGTAAAAATGCTAAACGTGTTACCTTGCTGATCTTGATAGCACAGGGAGCTCCGGGGAAGCCCGGGAGACACGTCTTGAAGGCCGAGACCTCTGAGAAGTTCCCCCGACCACAGGTGTTGATCCCGGCCACTCTGAATTTATAGGCCGTCCCTGGCTGGAGGTCCATCTTCCTCATCTGACTGTAGTCCGGGATCGCCCCAGAGTCATCCTACAAGAATAAGACAAGTTCAGTTACACACAATAATCATATCAATCATCAGCATAATCACAAAGGTAAACAACAAATACCAGAACAGGCAGTGACAATGACCGAAGAAAATTATTATTATAGGAGAAGAGATATGTGGTAATAAACACACTTAATGTATTGTAGATATGTGGTAATAAACACACTTAATGTATTGTAGATATGTGGTAATAAACACACTTAATGTATTGTAGATATGTGGTAATAAACACACTTAATGTATTGTAGAGTAGTGGTCTGAGGGAACACACTTAATGTATTGTAGAGTAGTGGTCTGAGGGAACACACTTAATGTATTGTAGAGTAGTGGTCTGAGGGAACACTTAATGTATTGTAGAGTAGTGGTCTGAGGGAACACACTTAATGTATTGTAGAGTAGTGGTCTGAGGGAACACTTAATGTATTGTAGAGTAGTGGTCTGAGGGAACACACTTAATGTATTGTAGAGTAGTGGTCTGAGGGAACACTTAATGTATTGTAGATTAGTGGTCTGAGGGAACACTTAATGTATTGTAGAGTAGTGGTCTGAGGAACACACTTAATGTATTGTAATAGAGTAGTGGTCTGAGGGAACACTTAATGTATTGTAGATATGTGGTCTGAGGGAACACACTTAATGTATTGTAGAGTAGTGGTCTGAGGGAACACACTTAATGTATTGTAGAATAGTGGTCTGAGGAACACACTTAATGTATTGTAGAGTAGTGGTCTGAGGAACACACTTAATGTATTGTAGAGTAGTGGTCTGAGGGAACACACTTAATGTATTGTAGAGTAGTGGTCTGAGGGAACACACTTAATGTATTGTAGAGTAGTGGTCTGAGGGAACACACTTAATGTATTGTAGAGTAGTGGTCTGAGGGAACACACTTAATGTATTGTAGAGTAGTGGTCTGAGGGAACACTTAATGTATTGTAGAGTAGTGGTCTGAGGGAACACACTAAATGTATTGTAGAGTAGTGGTCTGAGGGAACACACTTAATGTATTGTAGAGTAGTGGTCTGAGGGAACACACTTAATGTATTGTAGATATGTGGTCTGAGGGAACACACTTAATGTATTGTAGAGTAGTGGTCTGAGGGAACACACTAAATGTATTGTAGAGTAGTGGTCTGAGGGAACACACTTAATGTATTGTAGAGTAGTGGTCTGAGGGAACACACTTAATGTATTGTAGAGTAGTGGTCTGAGGGAACACACTTAATGTATTGTAGAGTAGTGGTCTGAGGGAACACACTTAATGTATTGTAGAGTAGTGGTCTGAGGGAACACTTAATGTATTGTAGAGTAGTGGTCTGAGGGAACACACTTAATGTATTGTAGAGTAGTGGTCTGAGGGAACACACTTAATGTATTGTAGAGTAGTGGTCTGAGGGAACACACTTAATGTATTGTAGAGTAGTGGTCTGAGGGAACACTTAATGTATTGTAGAGTAGTGGTCTGAGGGAACACACTTAATGTATTGTAGAGTAGTGGTCTGAGGGAACACACTTAATGTATTGTAGAGTAGTGGTCTGAGGGAACACACTTAATGTATTGTAGAGTAGTGGTCTGAGGGAACACACTTAATGTATTGTAGAGTAGTGGTCTGAGGTAACACACTTAATGTATTGTAGAGTAGTGGTCTGAGGGAACACACTTAATGTATTGTAGAGTAGTGGTCTGAGGGAACACACTTAATGTATTGTAGAGGGAATTTAATGTGGTGGTCTGAGGGAACACACTTAATGTATTGTAGAGTAGTGGTCTGAGGGAACACTTAATGTATTGTAGAGTAGTGGTCTGAGGGAACACACTTAATGTATTGTAGAGTAGTGGTCTGAGGGAACACACTTAATGTATTGTAGAGTAGTGGTCTGAGGGAACACACTTAATGTATTGTAGAGTAGTGGTCTGAGGGAACACACTTAATGTATTGTAGAGTAGTGGTCTGAGGGAACACTTCCGATACGGTCGGGTACTTGATAGGGAGAACAAAAGGACTTGAGCTCCTGTACTTTAGCACAATCACACCATGAGTTGTTAATCATAAAGCAAACCCTTCCTCCTTTCCTAGTCTCTTGAGAGTTATTTCTTCCCGTCCTCACAATGGACGGAGAACCCCGCTGAATGACTGGACAGGGACAATATATCCAGAGAGACATGATACATTGATGTCTCTCTGGAAGGAGATCCTCGCCCTGAGCTCATCTACTTTATATGTAGTATATTAAATAGTAGTATATTTAATATAGTCTGAAGTGGTGGATGGTGTGCCTGCCACCTTCTTCCCCCGGGATGAATAAAGCTACCGTAGACATGTCTAACAAAGGACCCGAGCTCAGATGGTGGAATTACGGCTTGAATTTCTGGTGAATGACCGCCAATCTAATGTCCGAAATGTATTTTAATGTTGTAGGTAACACAGGAAATAATGTAAGATTTAAAAAACATTTTTAATAAAAAACTTTTAAAAAACTGTAAAGTTGTCTAGGAGCTATAAACAGAGCGACCATGTCCTTCAGCACCCTCTAGGAAATCTGGGGCAAGCTCTATTCATCCTAAACGCAGGAGAAGAGGAAGAAGGCGGCGTGCACTTCAAGAGTACATTACTCACTAACGGTCCCGGACAATAAAGTAGAAGAGTTCAGGGCGAGGATCTCCTTCCAGAGAGACAACAATGTATCATGTCTCTCTGGATATATTGTCCCTGTCCGTCAGCAAATCATTTTTCATCTTTACCTATGGATTTCATTTACTTCAATCTTTAACTCATTGTAAAGCATCGCTGGGGCAAATAGTTACATTTTTTTCCCAGCAGGGACCACACCCCCTATATTAAAAACGAATGCACTTAATGTACTGTAAATGACTGAGGATAAAAGTGTCTGCTAAGGTGTGTGTGTGTGTGTGTGTGTGTGTGTGTGTGTGTGTGTGTGTGTGTGTGTGTGTGTGTGTGTGTATATATATGTGTGTGAAAGGAACAAAATAAACCAAAAACCAAACGCAATGGATTCTACGCGTTCTCTCTCGCCTCCTCAAAATATTGGACGAGAAGGTCAGAAGTGTTTTGAGAAGGAGAGGATGAGCGAGCATGTGAAAGAGCCCCAGAGAAGCGCTATATAAACCCAATGTAATCATCATAGATTCCACGTTGGCATTATAGTGACTTCAGAACAGCAGCCTTGTTATTTAAGGCGTCTGCTTCCCAGCAGAAACCCTTTGGAAGAGTTACTGCATGTATTATGACAACATTTTGTGAAGTTTGGGACTTCGGAGAGTTTTTTTTTCTTCTCCCGACTGTTCGGGCACACAAAAATGTTTCTGAGTGACAAGCCGAAGTTCGGAGCCGAAGTCCATGCCCCATTTGTCAGTGATTGGTCAACAGTGTCAGTGATTGGTCAACGGTGTCAGTGATTGGTCAACAGTGTCAGTGATTGGTCAACAGTGTCAGTGATTGGTCAACAGTGTCAGTGATTGGTCAACAGTGTCAGTGATTGGTCAACAGTGTCAGTGATTGGTCAACAGTGTCAGTGATTGGTCAACAGTGTCAGTGATTGGTCAACAGTGTCAGTGATTGGTCAACAGTGTCAGTGATTGGTCAACAGTGTCAGTGATTGGTCAACAGTAGGGATTCTTCAATAAAGTCGTTGTCACTCAACCAGAGACGACTCGTTGATGCAAATTTTTGTCATTGAGAAATACTGCACTAAATATGTTAAGACGTAAAATCACGACTAAGATCTCCTCTGCAAAAACATCAACATGAATGACATGAGTTCTCTTAGATTCATTCAGACTTATTTTGAGGAAGTGTAAACAGGCTACGGCATCTCAAAATGGACAAAAAGTACTATCAGCGCTTTAAAAATATATATATATAATTCAAGCCAAGGTCTTTTTAATAAGGGATTATGTGAGCACAGGCACCAGCCGAACTGAAGCCTGGTCATCAGCGGGTAGTGTGTGTGTGTGTGTGTGTGCGGGTGGTGTGGGAGTGTCTTACATCGACAGTGGCTTGGTCGTCAGTGGGCAAGTAGTAGTGTGTGACCACGGTGTTGGTCACCTTGACGATGCCAACATCAAACCACTGGTTGTCTTTCTTCACCGGGGCTTTGGCCACCGCAGGAGGAGCTCCTTGTCTCTAAATAAACAATATGGGAGTATTAGAAAACAAGGTAATCCTCTGGAGTACTAGAAGGTAATACTCTGGAGTACTAGAAAACAAGGTAATACTCTGGAGTATTAGAAGACAAGGTAATACTCTGGAGTATTAGAAGACAAGGTAATACTCTGGAGTATTAGAAGACAAGGTAATACTCTGGAGTATTAGAAGACAAGGTAATACTCTGGAGTATTAGAAGACAAGGTAATACTCTGGAGTATTAGAAGACAAGGTAATACTCTGGAGTACTAGACGGTAATAATCTGGAGTACTAGAAGGTAATACTCTGGAGTACTAGAAGGTAATAATCTGGAGTACTAGAAGACAAGGTAATACTCTGGAGTATTAGAAGACAAGGTAATACTCTGGAGTATTAGAAGACAAGGTAATACTCTGGAGTATTAGAAGACAAGGTAATACTCTGGAGTACTAGAAAACAAGGTAATACTCTGGAGTATTAGAAGACAAGGTAATAATCTGGAGTACTAGAAAACAAGGTAATCCTCTGGAGTATTAGAAGACAAGGTAATAATCTGGAGTACTAGAAGGTAATACTCTGGAGTACTAGAAGGTAATAATCTGGAGTACTAGACGGTAATAATCTGGAGTACTAGAAGGTAATACTCTGGAGTACTAGAAGGTAACAATCTGGAGTACTAGAAGGTAACAATCTGGAGTACTAGAAGGTAATAATCTGGAGTACTAGAAGGTAATACTCTGGAGGATTAGGAAACAAGGTAATAATCTGGAGTACTAGAAGGTAATACTCTGGAGGATTAGGAAACTAGGTAATAATCTGGAGTACTAGAAGGTAATAATCTGGAGTACTAGAAGGTAATACTCTGGAGTACTAGAAGGTAATCCTCTGGAGTACTAGAAAACAAGGTAATCCTCTGGAGTATTAGAAGACAAGGTAATAATCTGGAGTACTAGAAGGTAATCCTCTGGAGTACTAGAAGGTAATCCTCTGGAGTACTAGAAGGTAATAATCTGGAGTATTAGAAGGTAATACTCTGGAGTACTAGAAGGTAATACTCTGGAGTACTAGAAGGTAATACTCTGGAGTACTAGAAGGTAATACTCTGGAGGATTAGGAAACAAGGTAATAATCTGGAGTACTAGAAGGTAATAATCTGGAGTACTAGAAGGTAATAATCTGGAGTACTAGAAGGTAATACTCTGGAGGATTAGAAGGTAACAATCTGGAGTACTAGAAGGTAATCATCTGGAGTACTAGAAGGTAATACTCTGGAGGATTAGGAAACAAGGTAATAATCTGGAGTACTAGAAGGTAATACTCTGGAGGATAAGGAAACAAGGTAATAATCTGGAGTATTAGAAGGTAATAATCTGGAGTACTAGAAGGTAATAATCTGGAGTACTAGAAGGTAATACTCTGGAGTACTAGAAGGTAATACTCTGGAGTACTAGAAGGTAATACTCTGGAGTACTAGAAGGTAACACTCTGGAGTACTAGAAGGTAATACTCTGGAGTACTAGAAGGTAATACTCTGGAGTACTAGAAGGTAATAATCTGGAGTACTAGAAGGTAATACTCTGGAGTACTAGAAGGTAATACTCTGGAGTACTAGAAGGTAATAATCTGGAGTATTAGAAGGTAATACTCTGGAGTACTAGAAGGTAATCCTCTGGAGTACTAGAAGGTAATAATCTGGAGTATTAGAAGGTAATACTCTGGAGTACTAGAAGGTAATACTCTGGAGGATTAGGAAACAAGGTAATAATCTGGAGTACTAGAAGGTAATACTCTGGAGGATTAGGGAACAAGGTAATAATCTGGAGTACTAGAAGGTAATACTCTAGAGGATAAGGAAACAAGGTAATAATCTGGAGTATTAGAAGGTAATAATCTGGAGTACTAGAAGGTAATAATCTGGAGTACTAGAAGGTAATACTCTGGAGTACTAGAAGGTAATACTCTGGAGTATTAGAAGGTAATAATCTGGAGTATTAGAAGGTAATACTCTGGAGGATTAGGGAACAAGGTAATAATCTGGGGTACTAGAAGGTAATACTCTAGAGGATAAGGAAACAAGGTAATAATCTGTAGTACTAGAAGGTAATAATCTGGAGTACTAGAAGGTAATCCTCTGGAGTACTAGAAGGTAATCCTCTGGAGTACTAGAAGGTAATACTCTGGAGTACTAGAAGGTAATAGTCTGGAGTACTAGAAGGTAATAGTCTGGAGTACTAGAAGGTAAGGTAATAATCTGGAGTATTAGAAGGTAAGGTAATAATCTGGAGTATTAGAAGGTAAGGTAATAATCTGGAGTATTAGGAAACAAGGTAATAATCTGGAGTACTAGAAGGTAAAGTAATAATCTGGAGTATTAGAAGGTAATACTCTGGAGGATTAGGAAACAAGGTAATAATCTGGAGTACTAGAAGGTAAAGTAATAATCTGGAGTATTAGAAGGTAATACTCTGGAGGATAAGGAAACAAGGTAATAATCTGGAGTATTAGAAGGTAATACTCTGGAGTACTAGAAGGTAATAATCTGGAGTACTAGAAGGTAATAATCTGGAGTATTAGGAAACAAGGTAATAATCTGGAGTACTAGAAGGTAATAATCTGGAGTACTAGAAGGTAATAATCTGGAGTACTAGAAGGTAATAATCTGGAGTATTAGGAAACAAGGTAATAATCTGGAGTACTAGAAGGTAATAATCTGGAGTATTAGGAAACAAGGTAATAATCTGGAGTACTAGAAGGTAATGATCTGGAGTACTAGAAGGTAATAATCTGGAGTACTAGAAGGTAATAATCTGGAGTACTAGAAGGTAACAATCTGGAGTACTAGAAGGTAATAATCTGGAGTACTAGAAGGTAATAATCTGGAGTACTAGAAGGTAATAATCTGGAGTACTAGAAGGTAATAATCTGGAGTACTAGAAGGTAATAATCTGGAGTACTAGAAGGTAATAGTCTGGAGTACTAGAAGGTAATAGTCTGGAGTACTAGAAGGTAATAATCTGGAGTATTAGAAGGTAATAATCTGGAGTATTAGAAGGTAATAATCTGGAGTATTAGAAGGTAATAATCTGGAGGATTAGAAGGTAATAATCTGGAGGATTAGAAGGTAATAATCTGGAGGATTAGAAGGTAATAATCTGGAGTACTAGAAGGTAATAATCTGGAGTACTAGAAGGTAATAATCTGGAGTACTAGAAGGTAATAGTCTGGAGTACTAGAAGGTAATAGTCTGGAGTACTAGAAGGTAATAATCTGGAGTACTAGAAGGTAAGGTAATAATCTGGAGTATTAGAAGGTAAGGTAATAATCTGGAGTATTAGAAGGTAAGGTAATAATCTGGAGTATTAGAAGAGAAGGTAATAATCTGGAGTATTAGAAGGTAATCATCTGGAGGATTAGAAGGTAATAATCTGGAGGATTAGAAGGTAATAATCTGGAGGATTAGAAGGTAATAATCTGGAGGATTAGAAGGTATGGTAATAATCTGGAGTATTAGAAGATAAGGTAATAAACATCCATCTCTGGAAATAGGGTCAAAAATATTATATTTTTTTTACAAAATATTCTACTAAAACAGTAAATCTCAAGAAAACGAATAATTTTTCAGTATCAAGAGGTGAACATAAATCCGAGACATCTAACAATCAATCAACAAAAATTCCGACAAGGTTCCGTGCACTCACCCCTGCAGCAGACTCTATGCCGTTAGCCACCTCTGCCAGGGTCGCAGCTGCCTGCATCTTAGCCGGGCTGGCCACCATCATGGGCTGAGTCTTAGCCGGACTGGCCACCATCATGGGCTGAGTCTTAGCCGGGGTTGCCACCATCATGGGCTGAGTCTTAGCCGGACTGGCCACCATCATGGGCTGAGTCTTAGCCGGACTGGCCACCATCATGGGCTGAGTCTTAGCTGGGGTTGCCACCATCATGGGCTGAGTCTTAGCTGGGGTTGCCACCATCATGGGCTGAGTCTTAGCCGGGTTTGCCACCACCATGGTGCAGGTTGGGGCTAGCCGGGCCACCGCCTGGGTCACTGCTGCAGCCAGCTCCTGGCCGTTACTCTCTGACGCCGGGTCGTTCAGGCTGTCTGCTGGGGCCAGGCCCTCGGTGGGCTGGGTCAGATCAAACTTCATTTACACAGCACATTTCTTTAAAAAAAACACATCTGTTCAAAGTGTTAAACAGAAAAGAAAATAAATAGATTTATAGATTTAATACGCAGCGCTTCACCGACACGCGTCTGTCCCAATGTTTAACGTAAATGCATTGGTCCGCGGGACCCCAAACCGACCCGAAAGTTACACGCATCGGTCTCAAAATCAATTTAAACGTTACGAATCGCTGGTTCATATTTTTTTTCCCCATCTGAAATTACGTTCTTTCTACCCCCCCCCCCGCAAATCACGTTTGCTACCCTTCCCTGCATGGTTGAAGAGGTTTGGGCGCCTCAGGCTCTGCACACTCCTGGATTACATCACACCTGGCAGGTCTCTCCTACCAGGTGACGTGGAGAGGATCTGTGTCTGCACCACGTACTCTCATTACCGGTGTCCCCCAGGGCTAAGTTCTAAGCCCTCTCCTCTCCTCTCCATACACCAAGTCACTCAGCTCTGTCATATCCTCACATGGGTCTCTCCTATCACTGCTATGAGGATGGATTTCTCCTCTCCTCTCTATACACCAAGTCACTCAGCTCTGTCATATGATCACATATCAACCCTACTAGCTCAGCAGCTCTCCTTCCCCACCAGCCCAGCACCACCTCCCCACCAGCACCACCTCCCCACCAGCACCACCTCCCCACCAGCACCACCTCCCCACCAGCACCGACGTTGCTGAGTAATACTTTCAGAGAAAATGCACCTGATACGATTGCGATGCGTCGTCTCACCTAGCTATCTTACGACGAACGCAGTACTTATTTATGTCTCAAGATAAGAGCGCCTGCTAAAAAAAAGACTACGATGAACGAACTGTAAGAGAAGCTCATTCAAGTCCATCACACTTCCAAATGGTCTGAACCATTCCATTATGAGGGGTGACATCCATAGCTGTGATATATATTAGAATTGAAAATGAATGTGTTTATGCAACAAACTTTAGTGAATCGAATCACATCGCACCGTTTCAAATTAAAACGTATGGTTCAAGAGTCGACATATCTAGAATCGTTTTCAAATGAAAACGTATGGTTCAAGAGTCGACATATCTAGAATCGTTTTCAAATGAAAACGTATGGTTCAAGAGTCGACATATCTAGAATCGTTTTCAAATGAAAACGTATGGCTCAAGAGTCGACATATCTAGAATAGTTTTCAAATTAAAACGTATGGTTCAAGAGTCGACATATCTAGAATCGTTTTCAAATTAAAACGTATGGTTCAAGAGTCGACATATCTAGAATCGTTTTCAAATGAAAACGTATGGTTCAAGAGTCGACATATCTAGAATCGTTTTCAAATGAAAACGTATGGTTCAAGAGTCGACATATCTAGAATCGTTTTCAAATGAAAACGTATGGTTCAAGAGTCGACATATCTAGAATCGTTTTCAAATTAAAACGTATGGCTCAAGAGTCGACATATCTAGAATCGTTTTCAAATTAAAACGTATGGTTCAAGAGTCGACATATCTAGAATCGTTTTCAAATTAAAACGTATGGCTCAAGAGTCGACATATCTAGAATCGTTTTCAAATGAAAACGTATGGTTCAAGAGTCGACATATCTAGAATCGTTTTCAAATTAAAACGTATGGTTCAAGAGTCGACATATCTAGAATCGTTTTCAAATTAAAACGTATGGTTCAAGAGTCGACATATCTAGAATCGTTTTCAAATTAAAACGTATGGTTCAAGAGTCGACATATCTAGAATCGTTTTCAAATTAAAACGTATGGTTCAAGAGTCGACATATCTAGAATCGTTTTCAAATTAAAATGGCTCACGCATGGCTCAAGAGTCGACATATCTAGAATCGTTTTCAAATTAAAACGTATGGCTCAAGAGTCGACATATCTAGAATCGTTTTCAAATTAAAACGTATGGTTCAAGAGTCGACATATCTAGAATCGTTTTCAAATTAAAACATATGGTTCAAGAGTCGACATATCTAGAATGGTTTTCAAATTAAAACGTATGGTTCAAGAGTCGACAGATCTAGTTTGATGGACTTGAATGAGCTTCTCTTACAGTTCGTTCTAGAACTCGCATCGAATCATCTTGAAAATGAAACGAACAGACAGACTGATGACGAAAGCAAAACAACGGTGGACTGACCTGGTTGTGCTGTGCTGCTGCTGCCGCTGCCGCCGCCGCCGCCGCCGCCTGGGCCAGAGCCTGGGCTTCCTGCAGCTGTTGTTGTTGATGTACCAGGGCTGCCAGCTCAGCCTGAGTCAACACAATGGGGATGGTGGTGGTTTGGTGCTGGCCCTCCTGGCCACCGTCTCCTTCATCTGGATGGGGGGACTTGTTACAATCTACCAAACTGCTAACTAGGGCTGGGTGATATATCTATTAATTTGAATGTATGTATTTGCACGATATTACAAAACGAGCTAAGTCCGCTTGTTATCATTTTCATCTTTTTGGTATCTTACAGTGCCGTGCGAAAGTATTCGGCCCCCTTGAACTTTGCGACCTTTTGCCACATTTCAGGCTTCAAACATAAAGATATAAGACTGTATTTTTTTTGTGAAGAATCAACATCAAGTGGGACACAATTATGAAGTGGAACGACATTTATTGGATATTTCAAACTTTTTTAACAAATCAAAAACTGAAAAATTGGGCGTGCAAAATTATTTAGCCCCCTTAAGTTAATACTTTGTAGCGCCACCTTTTGCTGCGATTACAGCTGTAAGTCGCTTGGGGTATGTCTCTATCAGTTTCTAACATCAGTTTCTAATAATTTTGCACGCCCAATTTTTCAGTTTTTGATTTGTTAAAAAAGTTTGAAATATCCAATAAATGTCGTTCCACTTCATGATTGTATCCCACTTGTTGTTGATTCTTCACAAAAAAAAACACAGTCTTATATCTTTATGTTTGAAGCCTGAAATGTGGCAAAAGGTCGCAAAGTTCAAGGGGGCCGAATACTTTCGCACGGCACTACTGTAGTAGCTAGCAAACAGAGCCAAGTTGGCTAAACTTTAAATAAATATTAGCTGGCTACTTATGAGGACGGGGGTTTGAAATAATTTCTATAATTTTCTATAATAATTTCTATATATAGTTTCTATAATACCTGCAACAATAAGTTAGTCTATTAGTTCGTGTGTATTATGCATGATTGTGGTTAAATTGGTTTTAAAATACATTTTTTTTTTAAAGAAGGCATTTCATAGACTTGAAAGACAGATCTGTGATTTTTGCAAAGCAGGTTAAACTAGTTTGATAAAATAATTGATTGTTGAAACGTGGATTCATGCGCTTAGAGAACACTTCTCTCAGCCTATCAGTGGTCATCAAACCATTTGAGAACACTTCTCTCAGCCTATCAGTGGTCATCAAACCATTTGAGAACACTTCTCTCAACCTATCAGTGGTCATCAAACCATTTGAGAACACTTCTCTCAACCTATCAGTGGTCATCAAACCATTTGAGAACACTTCTCCAGCCTATCAGTGGTCATCAAACCATTAGAGAACACTTCTCCAGCCTATCAGTGGTCATCAAACCATTAGAGAACACTTCTCCAGCCTATCAGTGGTCATCAAACCATTAGAGAACACTTCTCCAGCCTATCAGTGGTCATCAAACCATTAGAGAACACTTCTCCAGCCTATCAGTGGTCATCAAACCATTAGAGAACACTTCTCTCAGCCTATCAGTGGTCATCAAACCATTAGAGAACACTTCTCTCAGCCTATCAGTGGTCATCAAACCATTAGAGAACACTTCTCCAGCCTATCAGTGGTCATCAAACCATTTGAGAACACTTCTCCAGCCTATCAGTGGTCATCAAACCATTAGAGAACACTTCTCCAGCCTATCAGTGGGCATCAAACCATTTGAGAACACTTCTCTCAGCCTATCAGTGGTCATCAAACCATTAGAGAACACTTCTCCAGCCTATCAGTGGTCATCAAACCATTTGAGAACACTTCTCTCAACCTATCAGTGGTCATCAAACCATTTGAGAACACTTCTCTCAGCCTATCAGTGGTCATCAAACCATTAGAGAACACTTCTCCAGCCTATCAGTGGTCATCAAACCATTTGAGAACACTTCTCTCAGCCTATCAGTGGTCATGTAGGACAGCCTGTATGGCCATGGCCTGTGTGTGTGTGTGTGTCTACTCACTCATGACAGCGTGCTGTGCGGCCTGCAGGACAGCCTGTATGGCCATGGCCTGGGCGTTAGCCTCCTCAGCAGCAGCGTGTTGTGCCACCTCCTCGGCTGCAGCGGTAACAGCCAGCTCCTCGGGGGTTAAACCCGTCACCAACAGGGTCTGCTGGCCCCCCGCGTCACCTTCAGACATCAGCTCCGCAGGCAGGCCCTAGGAAGCAAAGATTTTTTTAAATTTAAAAAATTTTTTTTAAATCTGGACAATTGAACTTTTTTTTTCAATGTTACTAAAAATGTTTTGTTGGCACACAATTTAGTCGCTCGTGTGTGCTGCTGGGAGGAAACAGCGTTTCACTCTGTGGTCTTTTCCAAGACACGACAGAGGACCTGTGGATGGATGGTGGTTCCCTTCCGTGTGTGTTGTATGTATATATACACAGCTACCCATTCAAAAGGTTTTTCTTTATTCGTAAAATATTCTACATTGTAGAATAATAGTGAAGACATCAAAACTATGAATTTACACATATGGTTATGTAGTTACCAAAGAAAGCGTTGACTTCTTTGGGACTGGGGGGGGCAGTATTGAGTAGCTTGGATGAATGAGGTACCCAGAGTAAACTGCCTGCTTCTCAGGCCCAAAAGCTAGAATAATGTATATAATTAGTAGATTTGGATAGAAAACACTCTGAAGTTTCTAAAAAAAACTGTTTGCATGATGTCCGTCAGTATAATAGAACTCATACGGCAGACGAAAACCTGAGAAAAAGGAAGTGGGGTTTGAGGTTTGTAGTTTTTCAAGTCATTGCCAATCCAAGAAAGAGTGTAAATTTGGTCAAATTGCAGTTCCTAAGGCTTCCACTAGATGTCAACAGTCTTTACAACCTTGTTTCAGGCTTCTACTATGAAGGAGGAGCGAATAAGAGCCGTTTGACGAAGAGGTCTGGCAGAGTGCCATGAGCTAAGTCAGGCGCGCGGCTGTGAGAACGAGCCGAGTTCCTTTTCATTTCTAAAGACAAAAGACTCCTCCTCCTCCACCTCCTCCTCCTCCTCCTCCTCCTCATCCTCCTCCTCCTCCATGCTTCACGGTGGGAACCACACATGCAGAGATCATCCGTTGACATACTATGCGTGCCACAAAGACACGGCAGTTGGAACCAAAAACCCCCAAAATGTGGACTCATCGGACCAAAGGACAGATTTCCGCCGGTCTAGTGTCCATTGCTCGTGTTTCTTGGCCCAAGCAAGTCTCTTCTTCTAGGCGTCCTTTAGTAGTAGTGGTTTTCTTTGCCGCAATCAACCATGAAGGCCTGATTCACACAGTCTCTTCTGAACGGTTGATGCTGAGATGTGTTTGTTACTTGAACTCTGTGAAGCATTTATTTGGGCTGCAATTTCTGAGGCTGGTAATTCTAATGAACCTCTGCAGCAGAGGTAACTCTGGGTCTTCCATTCCTGTGGCGGTCCTCATGAGAGACAGTTTCATCATAGCGCTTGATGTTTTTTTGCGACTGCTCTTCATGAAATCTTCAAAGTTCTTGAAATGTTCCGTATTGACTGACTTAATGATGGACTGTTGTTTTTCTTTGAGCTGTCCTTGCCATAATATGGACTTGGTTTTTTACCATATAGGGCTATCTTCTGTATACCACCCCTACCTTGTCACAACACAACTGATTGGCTCATACGCAATAAGAAGGAAGAAATTCCACAACTTTTACCAAGGCACACCTGTTAATTGAAATGCATTCCAGGTGACTACCTCATGAAGCTGGTTGAGAGAATGCCAAGAGTGTACAAAGCTGTCATCAAGGCAAACCGGTGGCTACTTTGAAGAATCTCAAATATAAAATATATTTTGATTTGTTAAACACTTCTTTTTGTTAAGACATGATTCCATATGTGTTATTTCATAGTTCTGATGTCTTCACTATTATTCTACAATGTAGAAAATAGTAAAAATAAAGAAAAACCCTGGAATGAGTAGATGTGTCCAAACGTTTGACAGGTAATATATACACATCAGTATGTATTGTACTGTACCTCCTGCTCCCCCTGGTTCTGTTCCTCCATGCCCTCCACATGGACCTGTATCCCAGCTGCAGCAGCCTCTTCCAGGGTCACGACCCTCACTGTGCCCTCTGGGAGACAGTCCGTCTGCATGGCCTCCTCTCCCTCTATACATGCCGCCACCATCGCCTCAGACGACCCAGACATCGACGAGATCTCCTGGTGGAAGGAAGGAAGGAAGGAAGGAAGGAAGGAAGGAAGGAAGGAAGGAAGGAAGGAAGGAAGGGGACAGGAAGGCTTTAACGGTCAAAAGTAAAATGATCCCAAAATAAACACCTCTAACAGTCTGTTAGAGCAGTGAGTGTCTGAACCAGCTAACCACAACTTTGAGAGTAAACACTATAACAGCCGTGTGTGTGTGTGTGTGTGTGTGTCCCTTACAGGTACGGAGGGTCCAGGTGTGGGTGTGGACTGGGTAACCGTGGTAACTGCTCGGCCAGCCGCCACCACAGCGCTGGACTCTGTGGTTACCGAGGACGACGAGGGAGCCTCTGTAGTTCCGTTGTCTCCCTGTGTTGAGTCACCAGGCTGGGCTGGAGGGAGGAGGGACGTCACACAATTAACACAAAAAACATCCCAACACGGAGACCAAAACATCCCAACACGGAGACCAAAACATCCCAACACGGAGACCAAAACATCCCAACACTGAGACCAAAACATCCCAACACTGAGACCAAAACATCCCAACACTGAGACCAAAACATCCCAACACAGAGACCAAAACATCCCAACACAGAGACCAAAACATCCAACACGGAGACCAAAACATCCAACACGGAGACCAAAACATTCAACACGGAGACCAAAACATTCAACACGGAGACCAAAACATCCCAACACAGAGACCAAAACATCCCAACACAGAGACCAAAACATCCAACACGGAGACCAAAACATTCAACACGGAGACCAAAACATCCCAACACGGAGACCAAAACATCCCAACACGGAGACCAAAACATTCAACACGGAGACCAAAACATCCCAACACGGAGACCAAAACATTCAACACGGAGACCAAAACATCCCAACACAGAGACCAAAACATCCCAACACAGAGACCAAAACATCCAACACGGAGACCAAAACATTCAACACGGAGACCAAAACATTCAACACGGAGACCAAAACATTCAACACGGAGACCAAAACATCCAACACGGAGACCAAAACATCCCAACACAGAGACCAAAACATCCCAACACAGAGACCAAAACATTCAACACGGAGACCAAAACATTCAACACGGAGACCAAAACATCCCAACACGGAGACCAAAACATCCCAACACAGAGACCAAAACATCCCAACACAGAGACCAAAACATCCCAACACAGAGACCAAAACATCCCAACACGGAGACCAAAACATCCCAACACTGAGACCAAAACATCCCAACACGGAGACCAAAACATCCCAACACAGAGACCAAAACATCCAACACGGAGACCAAAACATCCAACAGAGACCAAAACATCCAACAGAGACCAAAACATCCAACACGGAGACCAAAACATCCAACACGGAGACCAAAACATCCCAACACGGAGACCAAAACATCCAACACGGAGACCAAAACATCCAACACGGAGACCAAAACATCCAACACGGAGACCAAAACATCCAACACGGAGACCAAAACATCCAACACGGAGACCAAAACATCCCAACACAGAGACCAAAACATCCCAACACAGAGACCAAAACATCCCAACACAGAGACCAAAACATCCCAACACAGAGACCAAAACATCCCAACACAGAGACCAAAACATCCCAACACAGAGACCAAAACATCCCAACACGGAGACCAAAACATCCCAACACGGAGACCAAAACATCCCAACACGGAGACCAAAACATCCCAACACTGAGACCAAAACATCCCAACACTGAGACCAAAACATCCCAACACAGAGACCAAAACATCCCAACACAGAGACCAAAACATCCCAACACAGAGACCAAAACATCCCAACACAGAGACCAAAACATCCCAACACAGAGACCAAAACATCCCAACACAGAGACCAAAACATCCCAACACAGAGACCAAAACATCCCAACACGGAGACCAAAACATCCCAACACGGAGACCAAAACATCCCAACACGGAGACCAAAACATCCCAACACTGAGACCAAAACATCCCAACACTGAGACCAAAACATCCCAACACAGAGACCAAAACATCCCAACACAGAGACCAAAACATCCCAACACAGAGACCAAAACATCCAACACGGAGACCAAAACACGGAGACCAAAACATCCCAACACGGAGACCAAAACATCCCAACACGGAGACCAAAACATCCCAACACTGAGACCAAAACATCCCAACACAGAGACCAAAACATCCAACACGGAGACCAAAACATCCAACACGGAGACCAAAACACGGAGACCAAAACATCCCAACACGGAGACCAAAACATCCAACACGGAGACCAAAACACGGAGACCAAAACATCCCAACACAGAGACCAAAACATCCAACACGGAGACCAAAACACGGAGACCAAAACATCCCAACACGGAGACCAAAACATCCCAACACGGAGACCAAAACATCCCAACACTGAGACCAAAACATCCCAACACAGAGACCAAAACATCCAACACGGAGACCAAAACATCCAACACGGAGACCAAAACACGGAGACCAAAACATCCCAACACGGAGACCAAAACATCCCAACACAGAGACCAAAACATCCCAACACGGAGACCAAAACATCCCAACACAGAGACCAAAACATCCCAACACAGAGACCAAAACATCCAACACGGAGACCAAAACATCCAACACGGAGACCAAAACATCCAACACGGAGACCAAAACATCCAACACGGAGACCAAAACATCCCAACACGGAGACCAAAACATCCCAACACAGAGACCAAAACATCCCAACACAGAGACCAAAACATCCCAACACAGAGACCAAAACATCCCAACACAGAGACCAAAACATCCCAACACAGAGACCAAAACATCCCAACACAGAGACCAAAACATCCCAACACAGAGACCAAAACATCCCAACACGGAGACCAAAACATCCCAACACGGAGACCAAAACATCCCAACACGGAGACCAAAACATCCCAACACTGAGACCAAAACATCCCAACACTGAGACCAAAACATCCCAACACAGAGACCAAAACATCCCAACACAGAGACCAAAACATCCCAACACGGAGACCAAAACATCCAACACGGAGACCAAAACACGGAGACCAAAACATCCCAACACGGAGACCAAAACATCCCAACACGGAGACCAAAACATCCCAACACTGAGACCAAAACATCCCAACACAGAGACCAAAACATCCAACACGGAGACCAAAACATCCAACACGGAGACCAAAACATCCAACACGGAGACCAAAACACGGAGACCAAAACATCCCAACACGGAGACCAAAACATCCCAACACGGAGACCAAAACATCCCAACACGGAGACCAAAACATCCCAACACTGAGACCAAAACATCCCAACACGGAGACCAAAACATCCCAACACGGAGACCAAAACATCCCAAAACGGAGACCAAAACATCCCAACACGGAGACCAAAACATCCCAACACGGAGACCATAACATCCCAACACGGAGACCATAACATCCCAACACTGAGACCAAAACTTCCCAACACAGAGACCAAAACACGGAGACCAAAACATTCCAACACAGAGACCAAAACACGGAGACCAAAACATCCCAACACGGAGACCAAAACATCCCAACACAGAGACCAAAACATCCCAACACAGAGACCAAAACATCCCAACACAGAGACCAAAACATCCCAACACAGAGACCAAAACATCCCAACACAGAGACCAAAACATCCCAACACAGAGACCAAAACATCCCAACACAGAGACCAAAACATCCCAACACAGAGACCAAAACATCCCAACACGGACACCAAAACATCCCAACACGGAGACCAAAACATCCCAACACAGAGACCAAAACATCCCAACACAGAGACCAAAACATCCCAACACAGAGACCAAAACATCCCAACACAGAGACCAAAACATCCCAACACAGAGACCAAAACATCCCAACACAGAGACCAAAACATCCAACACGGACACCAAAACATCCCAACACGGAGACCAAAACATCCCAACACAGAGACCAAAACATCCCAACACAGAGACCAAAACATCCCAACACAGAGACCAAAACATCCCAACACAGAGACCAAAACATCCCAACACAGAGACCAAAACATCCCAACACAGAGACCAAAACATCCCAACACGGAGACCAAAACATCCCAACACGGAGACCAAAACATCCCAACACGGAGACCAAAACATCCCAACACGGAGACCAAAACATCCCAACACGGAGACCAAAACATCCCAACACTGAGACCAAAACATCCCAACACTGAGACCAAAACATCCCAACACTGAGACCAAAACATCCCAACACGGAGACCAAAACATCCCAACACGGAGACCAAAACATCCCAACACGGAGACCAAAACATCCCAACACGGAGACTAAAACATCCCAACACGGAGACCAAAACATCCCAACACAGAGACCAAAACATCCCAACACGGAGACCAAAACATCCTGTATGTTGGTAGGAAAAAAATATTACTAACATCTTAACTCTTAATCTTCTGTTTTAAAACTCTAAGGCTGTATTTATACAGGCAGGCCAATTCTGATCTTTGGACCAATCAGATCAACCTTTTTCCCAATAATTGGGCAAAATATCAGAATATGTAGGCCTGTGTGAAAGGAGCCTACAGGACCATTTCCCCCAGACCTAGATTAAGCCTAATCTAATCCTTCTGGAGATTCTCCTTTGAGTAGATTTTTTTTTAGTCTCGGACCTGAATTAATCTGTGTCTGAAAACAAATCCTCCCTAAAACACCTATGAGAACAAAATGGCTTAAAAGACAGTCATGCTTAGTGGATAGATAGCAGTAGCTCCCACCTGTAGTAGCCGTGTTTGTGGTGCCGGTCTCGTGTGTCTCACACGGAGGATTGGAACACACCCTCTGGACCGTGCTCGTCCCTGTCAGGTTGGACGTAGTCTGAGAAGGGGTGTTGGTCGTCCCTGTTTCGTGTGTCTCACACGGAGGATTGGAACACACCCTCTGGACTGTCCCTGTAGTCTGCCCGATGCCCATACTGGAGTTGGCCTGCTTCGACGTAGTGGTAGTGCCAGTCTCGTGTGTTTCTTCTCCTCCTCCTCCTCCAGCTCCGGCCTCAGTGGGGCCAGTCTCGTGTGTTTCACAAGGTGGATTGGAGCAGACAGGAGAGGTGAGGGGGGATCCTCCTCCTCCTCCTCCTCCTCCTCCACTGGATGACTTACTCTGGTTATCTGAGGACGAGGAGCTGAGCGTCATCCCCATCTGGTCAGAGCCCATGTTAGAACGTGCGGTGGTCGAGGTGTAGGTGGTCCCTGTTCTCAGAGTCTCCGGTCGCAGCACCCCGGGCACAGAGCTGGTACCAGAAACAGACGAGGGGGAGAGGTCTTGTTGTTGCTGGTTGGAGCCTTGTTGTTGCTGGTTGGAGCCTTGTTGTTGCTGGTTGGAGCCTTGTTGTTGCTGGTTGGAGCCTTGTTGTTGCTGGTTGGAGCCTTGTTGTTGCTGGTTGGATCCCATGTTACAGCTGGCTGTGGTCTGGGTGTTGGTGGTACCTGTATCGTGGGTCTCGGACGGCGGGTTGGTGCACACCTGCTGTACCTGGCCCATGTTGGAGGACGCTGTCGTTTGGGTGTTGGTGGTGCCGGTCTCGTGGGTTTCGCACGGCGGGTTTGAACACACCCTCTCCACCCCACCATTACCAGTCATGTTAGCGGAGGCCGTGGTAGCTGTATTGGTGGTGCCGGTCTCGTGGGTCTCGCAGGGGGGGTTTGAGCAGACCAGGGTTACCGTCCCTGGGTCGCCTGCCTCGGGCTGGGTGGACGAGGGGTCGGCGGAGGTGGGGGAGGACAGGATGGAGACCGGGAGGTCGTGGACAGGCTGAGCATCCACACCACTGGGGGTCGTGATCAGGGTCACCTGAGTGGGCTGAGCTCCCGCCTGGAGGACATAGAGTACGGGGGGTCAATCAGGAAGTCAATAGAAACTGTTTTAAATACACAGAAGAGGTCAATAAACCAAAGTTCCAGTACAAATCGATCTTGCCAATAAAAAAATATATAAAAAGACATATTTAAATGACAATTAAACCATTCCAAGTATGAGGTTTTCTACAGGTTTTCTCGTGATGGCATGTCTGACCAGAAAAGAAGCGCTGCTGTTCATACGAGAAGCACTGCTTTTTACAGACAGCCTGTCTTACCAGGCGTATCACTGCATGTGCCAGCAGGACAAGCATAGCAGCCAAATACTAACAAATAAACACTAACAAATAAACACTAACAAATAAATACTAACAAATCAATACTAACAAGTAAATAACAAATAAATACTAACAAATAAATACTAACAAATCAATACTAACAAGTAAATAACAACAAATAAATACTAACAAATAAATACTAACAAATCAATACTAACAAGTAAATAACAACAAATAAATACTAACAAATAAATACTAACAAATCAATACTAACAAGTAAATAACAACAAATAAATACTAACAAGTAAATAACAACAAATAAATACTAACAAATCAATACTAACAAGTAAATAACAACAAATAAACACTAACAAATAAATACTAACAAATCAATACTAACAAGTAAATAACAACAAATAAATACTAACAAGTAAATAACAAATAAATAATAATAATAATACTAACAAATCAATACTAACAAGTAAATAACAACAAATAAACACTAACAAATAAATACTAACAAATCAATACTAACAAGTAAATAACAACAAATAAATACTAACAAGTAAATAACAAATGAATGCTAACAAATCAATACTAACAAGTAAATAACAACAAATAAATACTAACAAATAAATACTAACAAATCAATACTAACAAGTAAATAACAACAAATAAATACTAACAAATAAATAATAACAAATCAATACTAACAAGTAAATAACAAGTAAATAACAACAAATAAATACTAACAAATAAATAATAACACATAAATACTAACAAATCAATACATAAAAGGGAGTCAACCCATTGCAAGTATTCATGACAGGACGGATGCATCTGCACCAAACACGAACACCTAAGGCACCGACGACAGCGCTTTTACGAAAGGCAAAGCCCGATCCTGATCCGTTATTTTTGACCGATCAATTATTTTGACCGCCTGTGTAAACGCAGCCTCCGTGGTTACACATGAACTGTACCTGAGCTGCGGAGACGGTGACCTGTCCAGGCAGAGTGGTCATGGTGCCCAAGGTGGTGGTAGCCGTGGCAACACTTCCGCCCGCCAGGCTCGAAGACACTGTACCAGTCACCGTACCAAACGTTGTCACACCTAAGGGGAAGGGACAATGTTAAATCGATCGTTGATTGTGTATATTGGTAGCCTGAAATCCAGACCGGATTTGTGTTAACATTCCACCAGGTGTGTTAAGGAGTGGAATGTTAGCGCTAACAGACTGGTACCCAGGCTAATCTATTGGGACAGATGCTTCAAAACAGTACAAACTAAAGCATGATTGTTCAACTGTGGATGATTCAACGAGTCACTAAAACTAAACTAATCTTTAGGAACACAACTAGTCGAGGATGAAGCTAAGCGCGGCGACGAGCAAAGAGCTATCTGTCGGAGGTTCACTGAACATCCTTACCTGTGGTTCCCTTGACAACAAGGGTGGTGACGTTAGGTTTGACACCGGAAACAGTAACCGGGGAGACGAGACGTACTCCTCCCATGGGGACGGTCCGTAAAATAGTCCCGGGCTGTCCAGGGGCACCCTTCAGCACCACCTGGTTGAAACATAATATTAATAACAACCTGGTAGAAACACAACAACAACAACCTGGTAGAATCATAATAACAACAACAACCTGGTAGAAACACAACAACAACAACCTGGTAGAATCATAACAACAACAACCTGGTAGAATCATAACAACAACAACCTGGTAGAATCATAACAACAACAACCTGGTAGAATCATAACAACAACCACCTGGTAGAATCATAACAACAACAACCTGGTAGAATCATAACAACAACAACCTGGTAGAATCATAACAACAACAACCTGGTAGAATCATAACAACAACCTGGTAGAATCATAACAACAACCTGGTAGAATCATAACAACAACAACCTGGTAGAATCATAACAACAACAACCTGGTAGAATCACAACAACAACAACCTGGTAGAATCATAACAACAACAACCTGGTAGAAACATAACAACAACCTGGTAGAATCATAACAACAACAACCTGGTAGAAACACAACAACAACAACCTGGTAGAATCATAACAACAACAACCTGGTAGAATCATAACAACAACAACCTGGTAGAATCATAACAACAACAACCTGGTAGAATCATAACAACAACAACCTGGTAGAATCATAACAACAACAACCTGGTAGAATCATAACAACAACAACCTGGTAGAATCATAACAACAACAACCTGGTAGAATCATAACAACAACCTGGTAGAATCATAACAACAACAACCTGGTAGAATCACAACAACAACAACCTGGTAGAATCACAACAACAACAACCTGGTAGAAACATAACAACAACCTGGTAGAATCATAACAACAACAACCTGGTAGAATCATAACAACAACAACCTGGTAGAATCATAACAACAACAACCTGGTAGAATCATAACAACAACAACCTGGTAGAATCATAACAACAACAACCTGGTAGAATCATAACAACAACAACCTGGTAGAATCATAACAACAACCTGGTAGAATCATAACAACAACAACCTGGTAGAATCATAACAACAACAACCTGGTAGAATCACAACAACAACAACCTGGTAGAATCATAACAACAACAACCTGGTAGAAACATAACAACAACCTGGTAGAATCATAACAACAACAACCTGGTAGAAACACAACAACAACAACCTGGTAGAATCATAACAACAACAACCTGGTAGAATCATAACAACAACAACCTGGTAGAATCACAACAACAACAACCTGGTAGAATCATAACAACAACCTGGTAGAATCATAACAACAACAAGCTGGTAGAATCATAACAACAACAAGCTGGTAGAATCATAACAACAACAAGCTGGTAGAATCATAACAATAACCTGGTAGAATCACAACAACAACAACCTGGTAGAATCACAACAACAACAACCTGGTAGAATCATAACAACAACAACCTGGTAGAATCATAACAACAACAACCTGGTAGAATCATAACAACAACCTGGTAGAATCATAACAACAACAACCTGGTAGAATCATAATAGCAACAACCTGGTAGAATCATAACAACAACCACCTGGTAGAATCATAATAACAACAACAACCTGGTAGAATCATAACAACAACAACAACAACCTGGTAGAATCATAACAACAACAATAACCTGGTAGAATCACACAGGTGAAGTATGCATGAGCAAGATAGCAAATATACGCATGTACTAAATTAGCCTAGTTTGATATTTAACTAATAGCTGGGCAGTATAATTTTTTATTTTATCCTTTATTTAACTTGGCAAGTCCATAATGAACAAATTCTTATTTACAGTGACGTCCTATATGTGTATTCACCCCCTCTGTATGTGTATTCACCCCCTCTGTATGTGTATTCACCCCCTCTGTATGTGTATTCACCCCCTCTGTATGTGTATTCACCCCCTCTGTATGTGTATTCACCCCCTCTGTATGTGTATTCACCCCCTCTGTATATGTATTCACCCCCTCTGTATATGTATTCACCCCCTCTGTATATGTATTCACCCCCTCTGTATATGTATTCACCCCCCTCTGTATATGTATTCACCCCCTCTGTATATGTATTCACCCCCTCTGTATATGTATTCACCCCCTCTGTATATGTATTCACCCCCTCTGTATATGTATTCACCCCTCTGTATATGTATTCACCCCCTCTGTATATGTATTCACCCCCTCTGTATATGTATTCACCCCCTCTGCATATGTATTCACCCCCTCTGCATATGTATTCACCCCCTCTGCATATGTATTCACCCCCTCTGCATATGTATTCACCCCTCTGCATATGTATTCATCCCCTCTGTATATGTATTCATCCCCTCTGTATATGTATTCACCCCCTCTGTATATGTATTCATCCCCTCTGTATATGTATTCGCCCCCTCTGTATATGTATTCGCCCCCTCTGTATATGTATTCACCCCCTCTGTATATGTATTCACCCCCTCTGTATATGTATTCACCCCCTCTGCATATGTATTCACCCCCTCTGCATATGTATTCACCCCCTCTGCATATGTATTCACCCCCTCTGCATATGTATTCACCCCCTCTGCATATGTATTCACCCCCTCTGTATATGTATTCACCCCTCTGTATATGTATTCACCCCTCTGTATATGTATTCACCCCCTCTGTATATGTATTCACCCCTCTGTATGTATTCACCCCCTCTGTATATGTATTCACCCCTCTGTATATGTATTCACCCCTCTGTATATGTATTCACCCCTCTGTATATGTATTCACCCCCTCTGTATATGTATTCACCCCCTCTGTATATGTATTCACCCCCTCTGTATATGTATTCACCCCTCTGTATATGTATTCATCCCCTCTGTATATGTATTCATCCCCTCTGTATATGTATTCATCCCCTCTGTATATGTATTCACCCCCTCTGTATATGTATTCACCCCCTCTGTATATGTATTCACCCCCTCTGTATATGTATTCATCCCCTCTGTATATGTATTCACCCCCTCTGTATATGTATTCACCCCCT
Source organism: Oncorhynchus keta (assembly GCF_023373465.1). Classification (NCBI taxonomy): domain Eukaryota; kingdom Metazoa; phylum Chordata; class Actinopteri; order Salmoniformes; family Salmonidae; genus Oncorhynchus; species Oncorhynchus keta. Next base: position 2,775,332 of record NC_068448.1, on the reverse strand, counting down.
TTGCTACGAAGCCCCTAAATAAAATCTGGTGCAACCAATTACCTTCAGAAGTCACATAATTAAATAAAGTCCACCTGTGTGCAATCTAAGTGTCACATGATCTGTCACATGATCTCAGGTGTATACCTGTTCTGAAAGGCACCAGAGTCTGCAACACCATTAAGCAAGGGGCACCACCAAGCAAGTGGTACCATGAAGACCAAGGAGCTCTCCAAACAAAAATTGTGGAGAAGTACAGATCAGGGTTGGGTTATAAAACAATATCTGAAACTATGAACATCCCACAGAGCACCATTAAATCCATTATTAAAAAATGGAAAGAATATGGCACCACAACAAACCTGCCAAGAGAGGGCCGCCCACCAAAACTCACTGACCAGGCAAGGTAGGCAATAATCAGATAGGCAACAAAGAGACCAAAGATAACCCCGAAGGAGCTGCAAAGCTCCACATCGGAGATTGGAGTATCTGTCCATAGGACCACTTTAAGCCGTACACTCCACAGAGCTGGACTTTACGGAAAAGTGGCCAGAATAAAAGCCATTGCTTAAAGAAAAAAACAAGCAAACACGTTTAGTGTTTGTTAGTCAGCAAGGGCTGATTTCAAGGTTTTACTGCTAACCTACAAAGCATTACATGGGCTTGCTCCTACCTATCTCTCTGATTTGGTCCTGCCGTACATACCTACACGTACGCTACGGTCACAAGACGCAGGCCTCCTAATTGTCCCTAAAATTTCTAAGCAAACAGCTGGAGGCAGAGCTTTCTCCTACAGAGCTCCATTTTTATGGAACGGTCTGCCTACCCATGTCAGAGACGCAAACTCGGTCTCAACCTTTAAGTCTTTACTGAAGACTCATCTCTTCAGTGGGTCATATGATTGAGTGTAGTCTGGCCCAGGAGTGGGAAGGTGAACGGAAAGGCTCTGGAGCAACAAACCGCCCTTGCTGTCTCTGCCTGGCCAGTTCCCCTCTTTCCACTGGGATTCTCTGCCTGTAACCCTATTACAGGGCTGAGTCACTGGCTTACTGGGGCTCTCTCATGCCGTCCCTGCAGGGGGTGCGTCACCTGAGTGGGTTGATTCACTGTTGTGGTCATCCTGTCTGGGTTGGCGCCCCCCCCTTGGGTTGTGCAGTGGCGGAGATCTTTGTGGGCTATACTCAGCCTTGTCTCAGGATGGTAAGTTGGTGGTTGAAGATATCCCTCTGGTGGTGTGGGGGCTGTGCTTTGGCAAAGTGGGTGGGGTTATATCCTTCCTATTTGGCCCTGTCCGGGGGTATCCTCGGATGGGGCCACAGTGTCTCCTGTCCCCTCCTGTCTCAGCCTCCAGTATTTATGCTGCAGTAGTTTGTGTCGGGGGACTAGGGTCAGTTTGTTATATCTGGAGTACTTCTCCTGTCCTATTCGGTGTCCTGTGTGAATCTAAGTGTGTGTTCTCTAATTCTCTCCTTCTTTCTTTCTCTCTCTCGGAGGACCTGAGCCCTAGGACCATGCCCCAGGACTACCTGACATGATGACTCCTTGCTGTCCCCAGTCCACCTGGCCATGCTGCTGCTCCAGTTTCAACTGTTCTGCCCCAGGACTTACATGATTAGTTTGACCATGCTGGTCATTTATGAACATTTGAACATCTTGGCCATGTTCTGTTATAATCTCCACCCGGCACAGCCAGAAGAGGACTGGCCACCCCACATAGCCTGGTTCCTCTCTAGGTTTCTTCCTAGGTTTTGTCCTTTCTAGGGAGTTTTTCCTAGCCACCGTGCTTCTACACCTACATTGCTTGCTGTTTGGGGTTTTAGGCTGGGTTTCTGTACAGCACTTTGAGATATCAGCTGATGTACGAAGGGCTATATAAATAAAATTTGATTTGATTTGATTTAGTGTTCGCCAAACGGCATCTGGGAGACTCACAAACATATGGAGGAAGGTACTCTGGTCAGATGAGACTAAAAGTGAGATTTTTTGGACATCAAGGAAAACTCCATCTGGCACAAACCAAACACCTTCATCACCCCGAGAACACCTTCATCACCCCGAGAACACCTTCATCACCCCGAGAACACCATATTTTTCCATCGGCTGGGAAACTGGTCAGAATTGAAGAAATGATGAATGGCGCTAAATACAGGGAAATTCTTGAGGGAAACCTGTTTGTCTTCCAGATTTTTGACTGGGACAGAGGTTCACCTTCCAGCAGGACAATGACCCTAAGCATACTGCTAAAGCAACACTCGAGTGGTTTAAGAGGAAACATTAAAAATGTATTGGAATGGCCTAGTCAAAGCCCAGACCTCAATCCAATTGAAAATCTGTGGTATGACTTAAAGATTGCTGTACACCAGCGGAACCCATCCAACTTGAAGGAGCTGGAGCAGTTTCTCCTTGAAGAACGGGCAAAAAAATCCCAGTGGCTAGATCTGCCAAGCTTATAGAGACACACCCCAAGAGACTTGCAGCTGCAATTGCTGCAAATGGTCTCTACAAAGTATAAGGATGGTGAACACTTTCGGGAAGACACTGTACACAATGAACCTGTGTTGCGCTTGGTGATCTCTGTTTCAAATTAACATCGTTGGTGCCGACGTGGATAACAATATATCTCTATACTTTCTACATTCGCCAGTTTTAGTCTCAGCCAGCACCCTCTTCAGATCAGCTTTTATGTCGGTAGCTATGCCCCCTGGTAAACCATGTATGATCGCTAGATTATTATTTTTAAGTCTTAATATTGCAGGTTATGGAGTCGCCAATGACTAGTTTTTAAAAAATTTGTCAGAGCTAAATGGTAGGAGGCTTCGGTGGCACGCGGAGGAGAGACCTGAGCAGTCTCGGCCTCTTGACTCGTTGCTTCATGGAGAGAACCGGTTGAAATAGTGTCGGCTGAATGAGCGACACCGACTGAGGATGGAACAGCATCTGTGCTACCGATGGAGGGGGGGATTTATATTGCTATCTGTACTTACTGATGGCACAGACGCGGTTTCATCCTTTCCTACACTGAAACTGCCCTTGCCTAACGATTGCGTCTGAAGCTGGGCTTGCAGCACAGCTATCCTCAACATAAGGCGATAGTTCTCATGTATATTATGAGTACAGCTCTGGGCATAGTGCTGATGGTCTTGCCTGATGTTATTGTACCAGGGTTAAAGGTTAGAGAGGGGTTGGGGTAGCTGTGTGAGTCCCTGCTGACCAGCCCCAGCTCTGGGCATTGCGCTGATGGTCTTGCCTGATGTTATTGTACCAGGGTTAAAGGTTAGAGAGGGGTTGGGGTAGCTGTGTGAGTCCCTGCTGACCAGCCCCAGCTCTGGGCATTGCGCTGATGGTCTTTTGCCTGATGTTATTGTACCAGGGTTAAAGGTTAGAGAGGGGTTGGGGTACCTGTGTGAGTCCCTGTTGACCAGCCCCAGCTCTGGGCATTGCGCTGATGATCTTGCCTGGTGTCCCGGTGCCTGGTGTCATCATCTTAGTGGTGATGATGGTAATGGGGGACTTCAAACCACTTCCTGTCACTCCTGACCAGACAACAGATTCAATTTAATAAACAGGAAGTTATTGTCATATGTAGACACATTTAAACACGAGCCATGTGGTTATTGTCATATGTAGACACATTTAAACATGAGCCATGTGGTTATTGTCATATGTAGAGACATTTAAACACGAGCCATGTGGTTATTGTCATATGTAGACACATTTAAACACGAGCCATGTGGTTATTGTCATATGTAGAGACATTTAAACACGAGCCATGTGGTTATTGTCATAGACACATTTAAACATGAGCCATGTGGTTATTGTCATATGTAGACACATTTAAACACGAGCCATGTGGTTATTGTCATATGTAGACACATTTAAACATGAGCCATGTGGTTATTGTCATATGTAGACACATTTAAACACGAGCCATGTGGTTATTGTCATATGTAGACACATTTAAACATGAGCCATGTGGTTATTGTCATATGTAGACACATTTAAACATGAGCCATGTGGTTATTGTCATATGTAGAGACATTTAAACACGAGCCATGTGGTTATTGTCATATGTAGAGACATTTAAACATGAGCCATGTGGTTATGAATCAAACGATCCAAGGAAAAAAAAAAAAAAAAAAAAACTCAACATTTGTAAAGCCCTCTTTAACAATATTTTAAAAATCACAAATTGCCCTTTTAATTAATTGATGAATTGGTTGATGTTTCGTAAGCAGACAGGACTAACCTGCTTGTCCGATGGCAGACATAGGTATGGTCTTGATGATGTGCGTGCCAGGCTTGGTGGTGGTGGGCAAGCCGCTGTAGGATAGGATGGTGGGCTTGCCCCCCGCGGTCCCGGCCTGGGACGTAGTGATGATGGTGGTGGGCTTGCCGTCCGCTGAGGTCACCAGCTTCAGGATGGTGCCCGCCGGGAGGGGACCTTTCGTCTGGTTTGAAAGGAAGGCGATGAGAGGGGTTTCAGGGTTTAGGGGTCGGAGGTCAAGATAGAAGGGGTTTCAGGGTTTAGGGGTCGGAGGTCAAGATAGAGGTGGAAGCATGGTCCTTCGAAGACGGATATCTCAGGTTGTTTGACTGATCCCATACATCAGAATACTAGGCTGATCCCCGTGCATCAGAATCCTGTACTCATCGCGTACTGGACTAGGCCGATCGCGTACTGGACTAGGCCGATCGCGTACTGGACTAGGCCGATCGAGTACTGGACTAGGCCGATCGCGTACTGGACTAGGCCGATCGCGTACTGGACTAGGCCGATCGCGTACTGGACTAGGCCGATCGCGTACTGGACTAGGCCGATCGCGTACTGGACTAGGCCGATCGCGTACTGGACTAGGCCGATCGCGTACTGGACTAGGCCGATCGCGTACTGGACTAGGCCGATCGCGTACTGGACTAGGCCGATCGCGTACTGGACTAGGCCGATCGCGTACTGGACTAGGCCGATCGCGTACTGGACTAGGCCGATCGCGTACTGGACTAGGCCGATCGCGTACTGGACTAGGCCGATCGCGTACTGGACTAGGCCGATCGCGTACTGGACTAGGCCGATCGCGTACTGGACTAGGCCGATCGCGTACTGGACTAGGCTGTCAAGAGATTTTCCCACCAGATTAAGACTAGTCGTGGAGACAAACCCTAAATCGGGGATGGGCAACTCTCCGGTCCTCGTGGGCCTGATTGGTGGCACAATTTTGCCCCAGTGCCTGCAAATACACTAATCAGGGTCTTCGGTTTCAAATGTAATTCGTTTAAATCAGATGCATTTGCTAGGGATGGGGACAAAGTGAGACACCAATCAGGCCCTCGATGACTGAGTTAACACATCCCCGAACTAAATGACCCAGATTATACGTTTAAAAAAATTATTTAACCTTTTCTTAACTAAGCAAGTCAGTTAAGAACAGATTCTTATTTTCAATGACGGCCTAGGAACAGTGGGTTAACTGTCTTGTTCAGGGGCAGAACGACAGATGTTTACCTTGTCAGCTCGGGGATTTAATCCAGCAACCTTTTGGTTACTAGTTCAACACTCTGACCAATAGGCTACCTGCCGCCCCAAAACTAAGGGAAAGGGGATACCTAGTCAGTTGCACAATTGAATGCATTCAACCGAAATGTGTCTTCCGCATTTAACCCAACCCCTCTGAATCAGAGATGTGGGGGCGGAGCTGCCTTAATCGACATCCACGTCTTCGGCGCCTGGGGAACAGTGGGTTAAACTGCCTTGCTCGGGGGGCAGAACGACAGATTTTTTTTTTTTTTTTTTTTACGTTGTCAGCTCGGGGATTCGAACCAGCAACCTTTCGGGTTACTGGCCCAACGCTCTAACCACTAAGCTACCTGACTACTGACCTGTATGATGTGCTGGAGGCTGGAGCCAGCCTGTCCCGTCACCGCTCCTGTCTGACCAGGCTTGGTCTGGACCACGGACATCACCTTCCCCAGGTTGGACAGGTTAGACAGCTAGAGGACAGGAAGTAGGAGAGACCGACAGGAAGTAGGACAGAGAGACTGGTCAAAACAACACGTCTAACCTTATCAAGATAGACCCATCAAAAACCTAATATATTCCACTTGGCAGACGCTTTCACGTGACTTTTATCAAGATAGACCAATTTAAAATGTCAGATTTATTTTATTTTATTTATTTCACCTTTATTTAGATAATATCGTACATAGGTGGGTGTGGTTGTACTTACATGGCTGAGGAAACTATGCATTTTAAATGTGTCACTAATGAAATTAATTAATTAATGGAAATTAGATGTTTTTATTTAAAGCCACTTCCATACTGTACATGTTCAATATGTGACCCCCCCCCCATGGGGATAATGGACTGTTCTACTGTACATGTTCAATATGTGCCCCCCGCCATGGGGATAATGGACTGTTCTACTGTACATGTTCAATATGTGACCCCCTATGGAGGGAATGGACTGTTCTACTGTACATGTTTAATATGTGACCCCCCTATGGAGGGAATGGACTGTTCTACTGTACATGTTTAATATGTGACCCCCCCTATGGAGGGAATGGACTGTTCTACTGTACATGTTTAATATGTGACCCCCCCATGGGGATAATGGACTGTTCTACTGTACATGTTTAATGTGACCCCCCCTATGGAGGGAATGGACTGTTCTACTGTACATGTTTAATATGTGACCCCCCCCCATGGGGATAATGGACTGTTCTACTGTACATGTTCAATATGTGACCCCCCCATGGGGATAATGGACTGTTCTACTGTACATGTTTAATATGTGACCCCCCATGGGGATAATGGACTGTTCTACTGTACATGTTCAATATGTGACCCCCCATGGGGATAATGGACTGTTCTACTATACATGTTTAATATGTGACCCCCATGGGGATAATGGACTGTTCTACTGTACATGTTTAATATGTGACCCCCCCCCCCATGGGGATAATGTACTGTTCTACTGTACATGATTAATATGTGACCCCCCATGGGGATAATGGACTGTTCTACTGTACATGTTTAATATGTGACCCCCCATGGGGATAATGGACTGTTCTACTGTACATGTTTAATATGTGACCCCCCCCCATGGGGATAATGGACTGTTCTACTGTACATGTTTAATATGTGACCCCCCCCCCCCATGGGGATAATGGACTGTTCTACTGTACATGTTTAATATGTGACCCCCATGGGGATAATGGACTGTTCTACTGTACATGTTTAATATGTGCCCCCATGGGGATAATGGACTGTTCTACTGTACATGATTAATATGTGACCCCCCATGGGGATAATTGACTGTTCCACTGTTCATGTTTAATATGTGACCCCCCATGGGGATAATGGACTGTTCTACTGTACATGTCTAATATGTGACCCCCATGGGGATAATGGACTGTTCTACTGTACATGTTTAATATGTGACCCCCTCCATGGGGATAATGGACTGTTCCACTGTTAATGTTTAATATGTGCCCCCCCATGGGGATAATGGACTGTTCCACTGTTCATGTTTAATATGTGACCCCCATGGGGATAATGGACTGTTCTACTGTAAATGTCTAATATGTGACCCCCCATGGGGATAATGGACTGTTCTACTGTACATGTTTAATATGTGACCCCCATGGGGATAATGGACTGTTCTACTGTACATGTTTAATATGTGACCCCTCCCCCATGGGGAGAATGGACTGTTCTACTGTACATGTTTAATATGTGACGCCCCATGGGGATAATGGACTGTTCTACTGTACATGTTTAATATGTGACCCCTCCCCCATGGGGATAATGGACTGTTCTACTGTACATGTTTAATATGTGACCCCCCCCCCCATGGGGATAATGGACTGTTCTACTGTACATGTTTAATATGTGACCCCCATGGGGATAATGGACTGTTCTACTGTACATGTTTAATATGTGACCCCTCCCCCATGGGGATAATGGACTGTTCTACTGTACATGTTTAATATGTGACCCCCCATGGGGATAATGGACTGTTCCACTGTACATGTTCAATATGTGGCCCCCATGGGGATAATGGACTGTTCCACTGTTCATGTTTAATATGTGACCCCCATGGGGATAATGGACTGTTCTACTGTACATGTTTAATATGTGACCCCCTCCATGGGGATAATGGACTGTTCCACTGTTAATGTTTAATATGTGCCCCCATGGGGATAATGGACTGTTCCACTGTTCATGTTTAATATGTGACCCCCATGGGGATAATGGACTGTTCTACTGTAAATGTCTAATATGTGACCCCCACCTGGGGATAATGGACTGTTCTACTGTACATGTTTAATATGTGACCCCCCATGGGGATAATGGACTGTTCTACTGTACATGTTTAATATGTGACCCCCCCCCCATGGGGATAATGGACTGTTCTACTGTACATGTTTAATATGTGACCCCCATGGGGAGAATGGACTGTTCTACTGTACATGTTTAATATGTGACCCCCCCCCCATGGGGATAATGGACTGTTCTACTGTACATGTTTAATATGTGACCCCCCCCCCATGGGGATAATGGACTGTTCTACTGTACATGTTTAATATGTGACCCCCCCATGGGGATAATGGACTGTTCTACTGTACATGTTTAATATGTGACCCCCCCCCCATGGGGATAATGGACTGTTCTACTGTACATGTTTAATATGTGACCCCCCATGGGGATAATGGACTGTTCTACTGTACATGTTCAATATGTGGCCCCCCATGGGGATAATGGACTGTTCCACTGTTCATGTTTAATATGTGGCCCCCATGGGGATAATGGACTGTTCCACTGTTAATGTTTAATATGTGCACCCCCATGGGGATAATGGACTGTTCCACTGTTCATGTTTAATATGTGACCCCCATGGGGATAATGGACTGTTCTACTGTACATGTTTAATATGTGACCCCCCCATGGGGATAATGGACTGTTCTACTGTACATGTTTAATATGTGACCCCCCCATGGGGATAATGGACTGTTCTACTGTACATGTTTAATATGTGACCCCCCCATGGGGATAATGGACTGTTCCACTGTACATGTTCAATATGTGGCCCCCCCGTGGGGATAATGGACTGATCATGTAAAAGACAACAGAAGACATCCTAAACTAACCCAATGCTGCACGTCCTTCCCAGACATCACTTTGTTTTGACCCTGGTTGGCCGCGGTCAGCTTAGAACGGGGCACAAAACAGACGCAGTGAGTCCCTGCTAAACCAGGGGTGCGGGCATGTCACAAAACTGGGGTCAATGAGATAGACAGCTAACTTGCTTAGCTTCAACATTCAGATTCGTTTAAAACATATTGTATAGGAAGGATGCATGAAATGGGAATTGGGATTAATTCAAACCAACCCATATTTACAACCCATATTCCAAGTTTAGCTTTGGCATAAGCAGAAAAACATGCCAGAAAAACTAAAGGTTATTTCTGAATGCTAAAAGTTATTTCATTATTATCATTAATATTGTTATTAAATGGTTTAATTCAATTGAAAACAACAACAACAACAACAACTACTCCAAACTGTAGAATCCCCCCCTCCCCCAAAAATCAATTTTCTTCTGAATGATTCTAAAAGTTAGCTGGCCAATTTATGGATCCTGCTAAGGCAACTAAACAACATCTTACCAGTGTTCCACCTCCCCCCATAGTAAGGGGACTCTTGACAAGGGTGATTGTCTTGGTGACTCCTCCCACTACCGTGGTAACCACCTGGTGTTGCTGGGCAACCGTCACCGTGCCAGACTTGTGCACGGTGATGATAGGGCGAGAAGGCGTTCCGGGTGTGACAACACCTGACGTGCCCACCTGAGCCGCAGCAGTCTTCAGCATGCGGGTTGCTGGGTTACTAACCTAGGAGGATAACACCGGGTGAGAGACACACAGACAGAGAGACAGGAGAGAGACAGAGTAGTTAGAAGGCACGGCTGATACAGCCCCTATAGCATTTAGAAGGCACAACTGATACAGCCCCTATAGCATTTAGAAGGCACGGCCAAGACAGCCCCTATAGCATTGAGAAGGCACGGCCAAGACAGCCCCTATAGCATTGAGAAGGCACGGCCAAGACAGCCCCTATAGCATTGAGAAGGCACGGCCAAGACAGCCCCTATAGCATTGAGAAGGCACGGCCAAGACAGCCCCTATAGCATTGAGAAGGCACGGCCAAGACAGCCCCTATAGCATTGAGAAGGCACGGCCAAGACAGCCCCTATAGCATTGAGAAGGCACGGCCAAGACAGCCCCTATAGCATTTAGAAGGCACAACTGATACAGCCCCTATAGCATTGAGAAGGCACGGTCAAGACAGCCCCTATAGCATTTAGAAGGCACGGCCAAGACAGCCCCTATAGCATTTAGAAGGCACGGCCAAGACAGCCCCTATAGCATTTAGAAGGCACGGCCAAGACAGCCCCTATAGCATTTAGAAGGCACGGCCAAGACAGCCCCTATAGCATTGAGAAGGCACGGCCAAGACAGCCCCTATAGCATTGAGAAGGCACGGCCAAGACAGCCCCTATAGCATTGAGAAGGCACGGCCAAGACATCTCCTATAGCATTGAGAAGGCACGGCCAAGACAGCCCCTATAGCATTGAGAAGGCACGGCCAAGACAGCCCCTATAGCATTGAGAAGGCACGGCCAAGACAGCCCCTATAGCATTGAGAAGGCACGGCCAAGACAGCCCCTATAGCATTGAGAAGGCACGGCCAAGACAGCCCCTATAGCATTTAGAAGGCACAACTGATACAGCCCCTATAGCATTGAGAAGGCACGGTCAAGACAGCCCCTATAGCATTGAGAAGGCACGGCCAAGACAGCCCCTATAGCATTGAGAAGGCACGGCCAAGACAGCCCCTATAGCATTGAGAAGGCACGGCCAAGACAGCCCCTATAGCATTGAGAAGGCACGGCCAAGACAGCCCCTATAGCATTGAGAAGGCACGGCCAAGACAGCCCCTATAGCATTGAGAAGGCACGGCCAAGACAGCCCCTATAGCATTTAGAAGGCACAACTGATACAGCCCCTATAGCATTGAGAAGGCACGGCCAAGACATCTCCTATAGCATTGAGAAGGCACGGCCAAGACAGCCCCTATAGCATTGAGAAGGCACGGCCAAGACAGCCCCTATAGCATTGAGAAGGCACGGCCAAGACAGCCCCTATAGCATTGAGAAGGCACGGCCAAGACAGCCCCTATAGCATTGAGAAGGCACGGCCAAGACAGCCCCTATAGCATTGAGAAGGCACGGCCAAGACAGCCCCTATAGCATTGAGAAGGCACGGCCAAGACAGCCCCTATAGCATTGAGAAGGCACGGTCAAGACAGCCCCTATAGCATTGAGAAGGCACGGCCAAGACATCTCCTATAGCATTGAGAAGGCACGGCCAAGACATCTCCTATAGCATTGAGAAGGCACGGCCAAGACATCTCCTATAGCATTGAGAAGGCACGGCCAAGACATCTCCTATAGCATTGAGAAGGCACGGCCAAGACATCTCCTATAGCATTGAGAAGGCACGGCCAAGACATCTCCTATAGCATTGAGAAGGCACGGCCAAGACATCTCCTATAGCATTGAGAAGGCACGGCCAAGACAGCCCCTATAGCATTGAGAAGGCACGGCCAAGACATATCCTATAGCATTGAGAAGGCACGGCCAAGACATCTCCTATAGCATTGAGAAGGCACGGCCAAGACATCTCCTATAGCATTGAGAAGGCACGGCCAAGACATCTCCTATAGCATTGAGAAGGCACGGCCAAGACATCTCCTATAGCATTGAGAAGGCACGGCCAAGACATCTCCTATAGCATTGAGAAGGCACGGCCAAGACATCTCCTATAGCATTGAGAAGGCACGGCCAAGACATCTCCTATAGCATTGAGAAGGCACGGCCAAGACATCTCCTATAGCATTGAGAAGGCACGGCCAAGACAGCCCCTATAGCATTGAGAAGGCACGGCCAAGACATCTCCTATAGCATTGAGAAGGCACGGCCAAGACATCTCCTATAGCATTGAGAAGGCACGGCCAAGACAGCCCCTATAGCATTGAGAAGGCACGGCCAAGACATCTCCTATAGCATTGAGAAGGCACGGCCAAGACATCCCCTATAGCATTGAGAAGGCACGGCCAAGACATCTCCTATAGCATTGAGAAGGCACGGCCAAGACAGCCCCTATAGCATTGAGAAGGCACGGCCAAGACATCTCCTATAGCATTGAGAAGGCACGGCCAAGACATCCCCTATAGCATTGAGAAGGCACGGCCAAGACATCCCCTATAGCATTGAGAAGGCACGGCCAAGACATCTCCTATAGCATTGAGAAGGCACGGCCAAGACATCCCCTATAGCATTGAGAAGGCACGGCCAAGACATCCCCTATAGCATTGAGAAGGCACGGCCGATACATTGCTTCACTCCACGTGGTACAGTAGGTCATGTGGGTATTGGAGCACAGCCTAGTGCACCTGAAGAGTTCATAATTAACAGCAGAGGTTTACATGGTGTGTATGTGTGTTACTATTCGTCCAGGGATCTCTTACCATAACAGGCGAGGCTACTTTGACAGTCTGTGAACCGGGGCTCATGGCCACGGTCTTGACCATAGTAGCACCAGCTGGAAGCTGCATGGTGGCCGTGGAGGGCGGGATCTTCTGTGTGGCAGCAGCCGCTGCAGCCAACGCAGCCATGCCACTCATCTGAGGGCTGCTGCCCATTGGCTGAGGGGGGGAGAGCAGACAAGTACAAAATAATTACAATTATTAACATTTATAAATCACTGTTTTGCAAGAATAATCTCAAAGTGCATAAAGTTTGGTTATTCATAGGACTAGAGAATATGGAATATAAGGAACTAAACTGGTTGTGCATGAATCAGCCCTGGGATAACTATAGTTTTAACTAGGACTTATGTAAATATATTTCCTTTATTATTTTCTAACCCTACCACCCCTCCTCCCCTAATTAGAGTAAACCAATGTACAACACCACTGAGGCTTCTATTTCCTGGTTATACACACACACACACACACACACACACACACACACACACACAATAAATGTAAAATATACTTCCCGTGAAATTTTAAGTATTTCTGTCTGTAATAAAAGCACTTTCGTAGGGAAACAATCATTCTGATTGGCTGGGCCTGGCTCCCCAGTGGGCAGGCCTGGCTCCCCAGTGGGCGGGCCTGGCTCCCCAGTGGGCGGGCCTGGCTCCCCAGTGGGCGGGCCTGGCTCCCCAGTGGGCGGGCCTGGCTCCCCAGTGGGCGGGCCTGGCTCCCCAGTGGGCGGGCCTGGCTCCCCAGTGGGCGGGCCTGGCTCCCCAGTGGGCGGGCCTGGCTCCCCAGTGGGCGGGCCTATGCCCTTCAAGGCCCAGTCATGTGAAATACATAGATTAGGGCCCAATAAATGCATTTCCAATTGACTGATTTCCTTATATGAACTTTAACTCAGTAAAATGTTAGAACTTGTTGCATGTTGTTTATATTTGTGTTCAGTGTCTCCGAAGACCATCCAGTGTTGATATCTAGCTGCCATGTTTTTTTTCCCACTGTGCCGTTTCACTAAGGTTCTGAATGTTTCTATTCATATAGCTGCTACAGTTTGTAGATGAACACCATTGCTAAGACAAGTCATAGTCAAATCGATCAATAATATCATGATCAAAATCACCCTGCAGTGTTATTTACAGAGTAAATAAGTGCATTTGTTCGTTCCAGTGCTTTTCTGAAGACAAAGGAATTCTAAAGGTTGGAACATTATTGATGTTGCATGTTAAAAACATCCTAAAAGTTCATTCCATACATCGTTTGACATGTTTCTAAAGGACTGTAAACGGAACTTTTCAAGTTTTTGTCTGGACGAAGTGCCTGCGCCTCATGAAGATGGATTACTGGGCTGAACACGTTAATAACAAGTGGCTATTTGGACATAAATTATGGACTTTATGGAACAAATCAATTTATTGTCGAACTGGGATTCTTGGGAGTGCCTTCTGATGAAGATCATCAAAGGTAAGTGAATATTTATGGTGTTTCTCAGATTATGCTTTTTCCGTAAAGTAAAAAAAAAAAAAATCTGACACAGCGGTTGCATTAAGGAGAAGTCTATCTTTAATTCTGTGAAAAACAGTTGTATCTTTTATCAATGTTTATTACGAGTATTTCTGCAAACTCACCGGATGTTTTGGAATCAAAACATTACTGCAAGTAACGCACCAATGTAAACTGAGATTTCTGGATATAAATATGCACATTATCGAACAAAACATACATGTATTGTGTAACAGGATGTCCTATGAGTGTCATCTGATGAAGATCATCAAAGGTTCATTTGATCTATTTCTGCTTTTTGTGACTCCCATCTTTGGCTGGAAAAATGGCTGTGTTTTTCTGTGACTTGGCTCTGACCTAACATATGTTGTGCTTTTGCTGTAAAGCATTTTTGAAATCGGACACGATGGCTGGATTAACAAGATGTTTATCTTTAATTTACTGTATTGGACTTGATATGTTAAAGTTACATATTCTAAAAAATATATTTTTTGAATTTCACACGCTGTTGTTGAGGGGTTCCACCCTAGAAAGGTATATTTAGGTACTATTTAATAACTGTGCTAGAATGCTTAAAAAGACCGCAATTTTTAAAAATATAAGCACCGTTTTTTTGAGCAAGGAAAATATCAGATATCGGTCAAAAATATCATATCGGTGCATCACTAAAACGTATCAAAACGTGGAAAAAGTTAAGGGTTCTGAATACTTTCCGAATGCACTGCACCTTACATTTACATGCCATCCAGTATATCAAATACAATTTGGTTTACCTCCACTGGTATGTCATCCAGCCCTGGAGTTTGGTTTACTGGTATGCCATCCAGCCCTGGAGTTTGGTTTACTGGTATGCCATCCAGCCCTGGAGTTTGGTTTACTGGTATGTCATCCAGCCCTGGAGTTCAGTTTACCTCCACTGGTATGTCATCCAGCCCTAGAGTTCAGTTTACCTCCACTGGTATGTCATCCAGCCCTGGAGTTCAGTTTACCTCCACTGGTATGTCATCCAGCCCTGGAGTTTGGTTTACCTCCACTGGTATGTCATCCAGCCCTGGAGTTTGGTTTACCTCCACTGGTATGTCATCCAGCCCTGGAGTTCAGTTTACCTCCACTGGTATGTCATCCAGCCCTGGAGTTCAGTTTACCTCCACTGGTATGTCATCCAGCCCTGGAGTTCAGTTTACCTCCACTGGTATGTCATCCAGCCCTGGTTTGTCATCCAGCCCTGGAGTTTGGTTTACCTCCACTGGTATGCCATCCAGCCCTGGAGTTTGGTTTACCTCCACTGGTATGCCATCCAGCCCTGGTAAGTTTGGTTTACTGGTATGCCATCCAGCCCTGGAGTTTGGTTTACTGGTATGTCATCCAGCCCTGGAGTTTGGTTTACCTCCACTGGTATGCCATCCAGCCTGGAGTTTGGTTTACTGGTATGTCATCCAGCCCTGGAGTTTGGTTTACTGGTATGCCATCCAGCCTGGAGTTTGGTTTACTGGTATGCCATCCAGCCCTGGAGTTTGGTTTACTGGTATGCCATCCAGCCCTGGAGTTTGGTTTACTGGTATGCCATCCAGCCCTGGAGTTTGGTTTACTGGTATGTCATCCACTGGTATGCCATCCAGCCCTGGAGTTTGGTTTACTGGTATGCCATCCAGCCCTGGAGTTTGGTTTACTGGTATGTCATCCAGCCCTGGAGTTTGGTTTACCTCCACTGGTATGCCATCCAGCCTGGAGTTTGGTTTACTGGTATGTCATCCAGCAGCCTGGAGTTTGGTTTACTGGTATGCCATCCAGCCTGGAGTTTGGTTTACTGGTATGTCATCCAGCCCTAGAGTTCAGTTTACCTCCACTGGTATGTCATCCAGCCCTGGAGTTCAGTTTACCTCCACTGGTATGTCATCCAGCCCTGGAGTTCAGTTTACCTCCACTGGTATGTCATCCAGCCCTGGAGTTCAGTTTACCTCCACTGGTATGTCATCCAGCCCTGGAGTTCAGTTTACCTCCACTGGTATGTCATCCAGCCCTAGAGTTTGGTTTACCTCCACTGGTATGTCATCCAGCCCTGGAGTTTGGTTTACTGGTATGTCATCCAGCCCTGGAGTTTGGTTTACTGGTATGCCATCCAGCCCTGGAGTTTGGTTTACTGGTATGCCATCCAGCCCTGGAGTTTGGTTTACTGGTATGTCATCCAGCCCTGGAGTTTGGTTTACTGGTATGTCATCCAGCCCTGGAGTTTGGTTTACTGGTATGTCATCCAGCCCTGGAGTTTGGTTTACTGGTATGCCATCCAGCCCTGGAGTTTGGTTTACTGGTATGTCATCCAGCCCTGGAGTTTGGTTTACTGGTATGTCATCCAGCCCTGGAGTTTGGTTTACTGGTATGCCATCCAGCCCTGGAGTTTGGTTTACTGGTATGTCATCCAGCCCTGGAGTTTGGTATACTTCCACTGGTATGTCATCCAGCCCTGGAGTTCAGTTTACCTCCACTGGTATGCCATCCAGCCCTGGAGTTTTCCCTGGCCTTGCCATCCAGCCCTGGAGTTTTCCCCAGACTTAAAGGCTTTAATTGCCTCAAGAAGTTCCTCCTCTGTAATCAGGCCTTCACTCGAGTCTCTGTATAGCTGTTAATTTTATACTATTATTAGAAAAAATACCCTTACCATTAACATTAGTTAGTGGAGATGGAGGAGAATGAAATGAGAACACATGTTGAAAGTACTTTGCTTCATCTTCTAAAATATATTGTTTGGTGAATCCTGGGTGACTCCATTTGTAACAAGTAAATCATTTCTATGTAGAATTTTTTTTTATGAATTCGGTGCATTTTCCAGTTCGCTTTATTTTTCAATAACGCTTAAATATTTTATTACACTTGATCTTTTATCACGTTCCTTCATTTCTTTTTGTTTTTCCTCTAACTTATTCTGAGCCTTTCCCTGTAAAGTTTTTATTTATTATTTTTATCTTTTAGTTCCTCTGTTCCTAAATATTTGTTGTTTTAACAGAGGAGTATTGAATTGCATGGCATCTTAGGGTACATTTTAAGTGTCCCGTAATTTACAAAGCCTTGTTGGGTTTACTACCTTTTTATTTGGGCATTTTTATTGTTCAGAAATGTGGTGGGTCGTCTCTTCGTTCGCTGGACTTTATCCTGCTAACTGTTCCAAATGTCCGAACTGAATTTGGTGAAAGGGCTTTTATGTCCTTCTGCGCCATCGTCTTGGAACGCCTTACAAAATACTTTTAAACTGGAAGAACTTGTCCCCGATTGGTGTTTTTAAATCACTGATGAAGGATCTTAAGACTGATTCCCTGACCTGTCAATGTTTTTAATTGGCTGTTTTTGATTTTGTTATACTCTTGTGAATTCAATGGTTTTTACTAGATGACTTGTAGTTTTTCCATGTTTGTCTGTAATTTTTGTAATATCTTGGCCAGGACACTCTGGAATTTGTTTTTTAATCTAAATGAAATGGGGGGGATCTGTTGTATCTATTTTACGTAGGGGAAAAAAAGTCCCTTAAATTCTTCTGTCTAGCTTAAAAACAATTTGTCATCCAGTAGGCTTTGATTACATTTCCAACATCATAAATTCTCAATGAGTATTGTGTATACCAACGATTTGATAGTTAGAGGACAGAATGCTGTCAATCAACACTAACTTTTGCCATCCAGCAAAAATGACATGGGTAGTCAAGACGACTTGCTTGATTGAGCCTCTGCCATGTATCTCACTCGGTCAGGATTTTAAACCTCCATGTATATCTCACTAGGTCAGGATATTAAACCTCCATGTATATCTCACTAGGCCAGGATATTAAACCTCCTCCATGTATATCTCACTAGGCCAGGATATTAAACCTCCTCCATGTATATCTCACTAGGTCAGGATATTAAACCTCCTCCATGTATATCTCACTAGGTCAGGATATTAAACCTCCTCCATGTAGATCTCACTAGGTCAGGACATTAAACCTCCTCCATGTATATCTCACTAGGTCAGGGTATTAAACCTCCTCCATGTATATCACACTAGGTCAGGATATTAAACCTCCTCCATGTATATCACACTAGGTCAGGATATTAAACCTCCTCCATGTATATCTCACTAGGTCAGGATATTAAACCTCCATGTATATCTCACTAGGTCAGGATATTAAACCTCCTCCATGTATATCTCACTAGATCAGGATATTAAACCTCCTCCATGTATATCTCACTAGGTCAGGATATTAAACCTCCATGTATATCTCACTAGGTCAGGATATTAAACCTCCATGTATATCTCACTAGGTCAGGATATTAAACCTCCTCCATGTATCTCTCACTAGGTCAGGATATTAAACCTCCTCCATGTATATCTCACTAGGTCAGGATATTAAACCTCCTCCATGTATATCTTACTAGGTCAGGATATTAAACCTCCATGTATATCTCACTAGGTCAGGATATTAAACCTCCATGTATATCTCACTAGGTCAGGATATTAAACCTCCATGTATATCTCACTAGGTCAGGATATTAAACCTCCATGTATATCTCACTAGGTCAGGATATTAAACCTCCTCCATGTATATCTCACTAGGTCAGGATATTAAACCTCCTCCATGTATATCTCACTAGGTCAGGATATTAAACCTCCTCCATGTATATCTCACTAGGTCAGGATATTAAACCTCCATGTATATCTCACTAGGTCAGGATATTAAACCTCCATGTATATCTCACTAGGTCAGGATATTAAACCTCCATGTATATCTCACTAGGTCAGGATATTAAACCTCCTCCATGTATATCTCACTAGGTCAGGATATTAAACCTCCATGTATATCTCACTAGGTCAGGATATTAAACCTCCATGTATATCTCACTAGGTCAGGGTATTAAACCTCCTCCATGTATATCTCACTAGGTCAGGATATTAAACCTCCTCCATGTATATCTCAGTAGGTCAGGATATTAAACCTCCATGTATATCTCACTAGGTCAGGATATTAAACCTCCTCCATGTATATCTCACTAGGTCAGGATATTAAACCTCCATGTATATCTCACTAGGTCAGGATATTAAACCTCCATGTATATCTCACTAGGTCAGGATATTAAACCTCCTCCATGTATATCTCACTAGGTCAGGATATTAAACCTCCATGTATATCTCACTAGGTCAGGATATTAAACCTCCATGTATATCTCACTAGGTCAGGATATTAAACCTCCTCCATGTATATCTCACCAGGTCAGGATATTAAACCTCCTCCATGTATATCTGACTAGGTCACGATATTTAAGCCTCTATATATCCACTAATTCCAATACATCCTTGATTTCCTTAAGTGCACGAGGGTGATAAGTTAGTAGTGCGAATTCCCCTATGTGCCCCGGTCAAAAGTAGTGTACTCTATAGGAAATAGAGTAGCATTTGGTACATGAGAACCAATAAGTCCTTCCTTTACCGTTCCCTGTGCACCCTGGGCCGGCACCACCATGCGGACCCCGGCAGGAAGTGATGTCACCGTTACGGGAGATTTCCCCCTGGTTGGCCTGCCTCACCGTGACGATGGAGGTGCCTGTGGTTGAATGGGGAGCAGACACCTTCAGGATAGCTGGGGAAAACAAAACGATGTTAAAAACAAAAACAATGTTAAAAAACAAAAACAATGTTAAAAACAATGTTAAAAACAAAAACGATGTTAAAAACAAAAACAATGTTAAAAACAAAAACAATGTTTAAACCAACGTTTAAGAGGCTGATCTGGAAAGAAACCCCTTTGATTATGTTTTGGACACAAATATAATTAAAACAGTTTTGAGAAGTTAAGCCAAACATTAAAAAAAACAAATTTAAAAGAGCATTTAAAATATTACAGAAATAAAGTTAAATAAAAAAAATAGTTATTCAGTAGTCGTTACCTGGCCCGCGTGCATTTGCAGCAGCCAGTGGACTCCCAGGCATTGTGGTGGTGGGGGAGGGGACCAGCGTTATGCCCTGGAGAGGCAGGCCCTGGGGGGACGCTGCAGAGGCTGTGACAGGGCTCTTGGGGGAGTTGACCGGTAGTGACGTCGCGGGGCTGACGCCGGGCGTGGTGGCGGCCGAGGCGGGGGGGATATCGTACTTCTGCAGCTGTAACAGGTAGGTGTCTGCAGTTGGTACCGCCCCCCAGCTCACCTCCAGGCTGCTGGTGTTGGCTCTCACCAGCTGCACCCTCGACGGGGGGCGGGGCTTCTCTGTGGGGAGACGAATAAAAACAGAGCAGCGGTTGGTGTTAACAAATCAAAATAACTACCTGAATAACTTAAGGATTCGCTGTATCCCACCAAACTTATTTGTACGGTTAAATTCCCAACACACAAGTATTTCACAGATTATCACCTTGAGATTCACTCTATTTTTTTATTTTATTTTATTTTTATTAAAAAGAGTTCTACATCAAAATGTAGAATCGATACTTTCAATTAACACACACACACACAAATAAGCAACACGCATGTTTCTGAACAAGTGTCATTACAGACCGATTAAGTGAACTGAAGAACTCACCTGTCTCCAGGTACCAGAGGTCCTTACAGCACACCTGGTTGTTCCAGGCCTTGCGGTATCCGTCCCGTCCGCTCCAGACGTAGAGGCGTGAGTTGATGGCCACGGAGCAGTGACCGGCCCTGGCCCTGGGGATGTTATCTTCTAGAGAATCCATCAGCACCGACTCCCAGGCCATCGAGTCTAGGAGCGGACAGAAGTGAAACATCAGTGGTGTAGTTAAGTCACTAAACATTGAGTTTTGGATCGAGTCATCATGTCCCCGTTAAGCTTGGGCGGTTGCAGGCCGTATACCGGGGATCTGGGCGAGGGGACCACGCCGTATGCCCTGGGGATCTGGGCCTGGGGGGCCGTATACCGGGGGGCTCTTGGGGGCGGTTGGCCGTATACCGGGGGATCTGGGGCGGTGGGCCGTATACCGGGGATCTGGGCTGTAACGGTAGGCCGTATACCGGGGATCTGGGCTGCTGGTGTTGGCCGCTGCATACCGGGGTTTGGGGGAGGTAAAAACAGGCCGTATACAAAATAACTACCTGGATCTGGGCATTAGGCCGTATACCGGGGGATCTGGGCGGTAGGCCGTTATCACCTTGGATCTGGTGTTCTACATCAAAATGCCGTATTTCAATTAACACGGGGGTCTGGGCGGTTAGGCCGTATGAACGGGGGATCTGGGCGGTACCAGGCCGCACACCTGGGGATCTGGGCGGTAGGCCGTATACCGGGGGATCTGGGCGGTAGGTGGTGTAGTTAAGTATACCGGGGGATCTGGGCGGTAGGCCGTATACCGGGGGATCTGGGCGGTAGGCCGTATACCGGGGGATCTGGGCGGTAGGCCGTATACCGGGGTTTGGGGCGGTAGGCCGTATACCGGGGGATTGGGCGGTAGGCCGTATACCGGGGATCTGGGCGGTAGGTCGTATACCGGGGGATCTGGGCGGGGCCGTATACCGGGGTTTGGGCGGTGGGCCGTATACCGGGGATCTGGGCGGTAGGCCGTATACCGGGGATCTGGGCGGTAGGCCGTATACCGGGGGATCTGGGCGGTAGGCCGTATACCGGGGGATCTGGGGCGGTAGGCCGTATACCGGGGATCTGGGCGGTAGGCCGTATACCGGGGATCTGGGCGGTAGGCCGTATACCGGGGGATCTGGGCGGTAGGCCGTATACCGGGGGATCTGGGCGGCCGGCCGGCCGTATACCGGGGGATCTGGGCGGTAGGCCGTATACCGGGGGGTTTGGGGCGGTAGGCCGTATACCGGGGATCTGGGCGGTAGGCCGTATACCGGGGGATCTGGGCGGTAGGCCGTATACCGGGGGGATCTGGGCGGTAGGCCGTATACCGGGGATCTGGGCGGTAGGCCGTATACCGGGGGATCTGGGCGGTAGGCCGTATACCGGGGGATCTGGGCGGTAGGCCGTATACCGGGGGGTTTGGGGCGGTAGGCCGTATACCGGGGGATCTGGGCGGTAGGCCGTATACCGGGGGATCTGGGCGGTAGGCCGTATACCGGGGGATTTGGGCGGTAGGGGGTCTGGGCGGTAGGCCGTATACCGGGGGATCTGGGCGGTAGGCCGTATACCGGGGGATCTGGGCGGTAGGCCGTATACCGGGGGATCTGGGCGGTAGGCCGTATACCGGGGATCTGGGCGGTAGGCCGTATACCGGGGATCTGGGCGGTAGGCCGTATACCGGGGATCTGGGCGGTAGGCCGTATACCGGGGATCTGGGCGGTAGGCCGTATACCGGGGATCTGGGCGGTAGGCCGTATACCGGGGGATCTGGGCGGTAGGCCGTATACCGGGGATCTGGGCGGTCCGTATACCGGGGGATCTGGGCGGTAGGCCGTATACCGGGGGGATCTGGGCGGTAGGCCGTATACCGGGGGTTTGGGGCGGTAGGCCGTATACCGGGGGATCTGGGCGGTAGGCCGTATACCGGGGGATCTGGGCGGTAGGCCGTATACCGGGGGATCTGGGCGGTAGGCCGTATACCGGGGGGATCTGGGCGGTAGGCCGTATACCGGGGGATCTGGGCGGTAGGCCGTATACCGGGGGGTCTGGGCGGTAGGCCGTATACCGGGGGATCTGGGCGGTAGGCCGTATACCGGGGGATCTGGGCGGTAGGCCGTATACCGGGGATCTGGGCGGTAGGCCGTATACCGGGGGGATCTGGGCGGTAGGCCGTATACCGGGGGATCTGGGCGGTAGGTCGTATACCGGGGGATCTGGGCGGTAGGCCGTATACCGGGGGATCTGGGCGGTAGGCCGTATACCGGGGGATCTGGGCGGTAGGCCGTATACCGGGGGATCTGGGCGGTAGGCCGTATACCGGGGGATCTGGGCGGTAGGCCGTACACCGGGGGGGATCTGGTCGGTAGGCCGTATACCGGGGGATCTGGTCGGTAGGCCGTATACCGGGGGATCTGGGCAAAGCCTCATGATGGTTTTCAATACCTGCTAAACCACTTCATTGAAGTACCAAAAAATATATATATATATTTGTACCTGCAGTCTACTTGTGCAATACGTGATAGGTGATAAAAAGAACATCGCGTTCTCAATTTCACACTATGATAATGCTTGTGGTATTCATTAGTCATGTGTTTATTTACAAGCAACGAGAAGCCGGAGCCGTATGAGTCACTCACTGCTGTGCATCCTGAGCCAGGTGATCTAGTCACAGTGTGGAATTCACTACTAAAATGTCAGCCAGCTAGATACCATATAACTATTATAAGTTAACTTTCTAAAATGTGCTAAATGCTTTAGCAGTTATTTTGCCAATGTAGCAGAACGTTAGCTATCTTGCTAAGTGGTTAGCTTCTTCCATAATCAAGCATTGGCTTGGTAACAGCAGAGAATCCCCTCCTGGATAAAGAGCCTTCCTAATGCTAATGTTTTATGCGTGCAACGGTCTAGCATTATATAGTTTAGGTTAGAAACTGTACAAAAATGTACGCAATGTGCTCGTTAGCACTCTCTATGAGATTTTACATGCGCTCGTTAGCATTCTCTATGAGATTTTACATGCGCTCGTTAACATTCTCTATGGGATTTTACATGCGCTCGTTAGCATTCTCTATGAGATTTTACATGCGCTCGTTAGCATTCTCTATGGGATTTTACATGCCCTCGTTAGCATTCTCTATGAGATTTTACATGCGCTCGTTAGCATTCTCTATGGGATTTTACATGCCCTCGTTAGCATTCTCTATGAGATTTTACATGCGCTCGTTAGCATTCTCTATGGGATTTTACATGCGCTCGTTAACATTCTCTATGAGATTTTACATGCGCTCGTTAGCATTCTCTATGAGATTTTACATGCGCTCGTTAGCATTCTCTATGAGATTTTACATGCCCTCGTTAACATTCTCTATGAGATTTTACATGCGCTCGTTAGCATTCTCTATGGGATTTTACATGCCCTCGTTAGCATTCTCTATGAGATTTTACATGCGCTCGTTAGCATTCTCTATGAGATTTTACATGTACTTATTAGCATTGCGAATGGAGTTTGAAAACAGCAGCCCTTGTTCAGTTCCGGGTATTACAGAATATCCTGGTACGGTACAAGGTCGTATGACGGTATGACAAGCTGGACACCGGCCACGCCTAGTGGCCGGGAAAACATTTTACATTACACAGCTTTAATGGTTTTATTTGGGTGTGCGTTTGTTTTGTTTTTAAACAGAAATGTGCCCGGTTACTACACGCCGAATTTAAATAAAGGTTTTATATGATTTTCTAACCATGGAGAAACAAGCCAATAGCTAAGCAAAACAAGAGTCTCTTTCCCCATGATCGATAACCTTCCAAACAGTTGATTGATCAGACATATACCAAGGCCAATACAATGTTATTGTCCATAGAAACTGGACAGAGGGGAGACAGCATTTCACATTATTAAGTTGAGAGGTCAATTGTAGCAGAGACGGGTTTCTGTCTGTCGTTTACAGTTTAGGTTTTTTTGTGGTCAACATTTGATTAAACATTGAGCACAAAATACTGTCATTTTTTAGGCCATTTTAGCTAAAGGGCTCAACACACTATGCAGTGTTGTATACAAGCCGTTTCAAAAGTATTCAAATGGCACAAATGTAAAACTACACAGAAAGCGACACAGCCGCTTAAGAGAATGGTTGGTAGGTTAGTCAGCCTGACATACCTAGGTTGAGACAGGCCAGTCTGACATACCTAGGTTGAGACAGGCCAGTGTGTAGGGTCAGCCTGACATACCTAGGTTGAGACAGGCCAGTCTGACATACCTAGGTTGAGACAGGCCAGTCTGACATACCTAGGTTGAGACAGGCCAGTCTGACATACCTAGGTTGAGACAGGCCAGTGTGTTGGTCCAGCCTGACATACCTAGGTTGAGACAGGCCAGTCTGACATACCTAGGTTGAGACAGGCCAGTCTGACATACCTAGGTTGAGACAGGCCAGTGTGTTAGTCAGCCTGACATACCTAGGTCAGGCCTGACATACCTAGGTTGAGACAGGCCAGTCTGACATACCTAGGTTGAGACAGGCCAGTGTGTTGGCCAGTCTGACATACCTAGGTTGAGACAGGCCAGTCTGACATACCTAGGTTGAGACAGGCCAGTGTGTTGGTCAGCCTGACATACCTAGGTTGAGACAGGCCAGTCTGACATACCTAGGTTGAGACAGGCCAGTCTGACATACCTAGGTTGAGACAGGCCAGTGTGTTGGCCAGTCTGACATACCTAGGTTGAGACAGGCCAGTCTGACATACCTAGGTTGAGACAGGCCAGTCTGACATACCTAGGTTGAGACAGGCCAGTGTGTTAGTCAGCCTGACATACCTAGGTTGAGACAGGCCAGTCTGACATACCTAGGTTGAGACAGGCCAGTGTGTTGGTGCACTTCCACTCCTTCTCGTGTGTCGCTACTTTGACGTCATCCATCACCAGGGGAACCCAGCCTCCGAACACGTACATCCTGTTACAGAACAGACGGGTGAGGAGGGAGGCGGGTGAGGAGGGAGGCGGGGTGAGGAGGGTGAGGAGGGAGGCGGGGTGAGGAGGGAGGCGGGGTGAGGAGGGTGAGGTGAGGGAGGGAGGCGGGAGGCGGGGTGAGGAGGGAGACGGGGTGAGGAGGGAGACGGGGTGAGGAGGGAGGCGGGGTGAGGAGGGAGGCGGGTGAGGAGGGAGGCGGGGTGAGGAGGGAGGCGGGGTGAGGAGGGAGGCGGGGTGAGGAGGGAGGCGGGTGAGGAAGGAGGCGGGTGAGGAGGGAGGCGGGTGAGGAGGGAGGCGGGGTGAGGAGGGAGGCGGGGTGAGGAGGGAGGCGGGGTGAGGAGGGAGGCGGGGTGAGGAGGGAGGCGGGTGAGGAGGGAGGCGGGTGAGGAGGAAAAATGGAGGGAGACGGGGTGAGGAGGGAGACGGGGTGAGGAGGGAGACGGGGTGAGGAGGGAAAATGAAAAATAAAGTCCCTCTCCCGGGGTGAAAAGACAGGGTGTTAGGGACGGGGTGAGGAGGGAGGCGGGGTGAGGAGGGATGGGGTGTGGAGGGAGGCGGGGTGGGAGGGACGGGGTGAGGAGGGAGACGGGGTGAGGAGGGAGGCGGTGAGGAGGAGGCGGGTGAGGAGGGATTCCATGGAGGGTGTCTGCAGAGGGTGAAGGTGAGGAGGAGGCTTATGAGGAGGGAGGCGGGTGAGGAGGGAGGCGGGTGAGGAGGGAGGCGGGGTGAGGAGGGAGGCGGGTGAGGAGGGAGGCGGGTGAGGAGGGAGGCGGGTGAGGAGGGAGACGGGGTGAGGAGGGAGGCAGGTGAGCTCCTGATAGACCAACCATACACCAGACCAGCTCAGAAGTAAAAATGTACACACATCCAGTTACTTGCCGACAGAAAAATAAAAAATAAAGTCCCTCTCCCTCTGAAAAGACAGATGTGTTAACTCACTTGTTGGTGATGGTTGTGGCAGAGTGGAGACTGCGGGGAAGAGGAGCTGTCCCGTTGATCGACGGCTTATTCCATGTCAGGGTGTCTGCAGAGGAAAGACAAGGACTTATCAAGTTCCTGCGTTGAAACGGCCACGCTACTAAGTAGTAGAGATGTGACAAATAGAGCGAGGGGGGAAAAATATTTATTTTTATATTTATATTTCTGTTAAAACGATTATATATATATATATATATTTTTAAACAAAAATACATTTAAAATCAAAGATGAATTCACATTACATTATACAGTGCCTTGCGAAAGTAAATAATTTTGCACGCCCAATTTTTTCAGTTTTTGATTTGTTAAAAAAGTTTGAAATATCTCAATAAATGTCAGTTTTGCACTTCATGATTGTGTCCCATTTTTGTTGATTCTTCAAAAAAATACAGTTTTATATCTTTATGTTTGAAGCCTGAAATGTTCAAAAGGTTCCAAAGTTCAAGGGGGCTGAATAGGTCTGGCACTGTATATGGTCTGTTATAATCTCCACCTGGATATGTTTAGGACTGGCCACCCCATTGCCTGGTTTTGCTCTATGTTTTAATCTCCACCCGTCTTGTTGCCAGAAGAGGACTGGCCACCCCTCATAGCCTGGTTCCTCT
Source organism: Oncorhynchus keta (assembly GCF_023373465.1). NCBI lineage: Eukaryota > Metazoa > Chordata > Actinopteri > Salmoniformes > Salmonidae > Oncorhynchus > Oncorhynchus keta. Next base: position 2,748,157 of record NC_068448.1, on the reverse strand, counting down.
CTAGGTTTATAATCTCCACCCGACAGCCAGAAGAGGTATTCCACCCATCCTGGTTCCTCTCTATTTTATAATCTCCACCCGGCCCAGCCAGAAGAGGACTGGCCACCCCTCATGAGCCTGGTTCCTCTCTGTTTATAATCTCCACCGGCACAGCCAGAAGAGGACTGGCCACCCCACATAGCCTGGTTCCTCTCTGAGGTTTATAATCTCCACCCGGCACAGCATAAGAGGCATTGGCCAACCAATGGTTCCTCTCTAGGTTTATAATCTTCATCTGACAGCCAGCACCTTCTTTCCACATGTTTGGTTTGTAATCTCCACCGGCACAGCCAGAAGAGGACTAAACCCCACTTTTTATGGTTCTTTAAGAAATAATTCCACTTGCCACTCTTCCATAAAGGCCAGACTTGTGCCACCCCACGACCTGGTTCCTCCTAGGTTTATAATCTCCACCCCACAGCCAGAGATCCACCCCACATAGCCTGGTTCTGGTTTATAATCTCCACCCGGCACAGCCAGATGAGGACTGGCCACCCCTCATAGCCTGGTTCCTATCTAGGTCTTCCTAGGTTTTGGCCTTTCTAGGGAGTTTTTCCTAGCCACCGTGCTTCTACACCTGCATTGCTTGCTGTTTGGGGTTTCAGGCTGGGTTTCTGTACAGCACTTTGAGATAACAGCTGATGTACGAAGGGCTATATAAATAAATTTGATTTGATTGCAGCTGTGCTGCTACCGGGAACCGTTTTGGGTTTTACGGCGCAGCGCGTCCCTTTAGAATTTACACCAGCATTACATTGACTCTCCACCTCGCAAAGATCGCATTTCCTTCCTCAAATTACATACAGGACTTCACCGCTGTCTCTTGCCTTTCTCTGGCATTGCTCCACCTTACGGACAACGGTCTTTCTTAGCGGTAGAGACGACTCCGAAATAATTGATTTCGTCAACTCCTTGCATGCATATCGACTGCCATTTTAGTGTCGAGTCTGCCAACTGCTAAGATTAATTGTTTGGTTTTTTTTTTTTTGTAATGGAGGGGACTAATTAGTAGTCGTACTTCAGAGAACAGTGGGACAGTGTAGGCCGGTTCAGGACCACGCGCTAGGCCCGTCTATCTCGCAATTTCTTGCCTTGAACTGTCACGCAACCTCAGTAAAGCAGGGCCTATCAATGAGATAGGCTATGAGATTCTACACGCAACAGACCTGAAAACAAAAAGAGCAGGCAAGCCAGTGAGAAGGAGAGAGGATGCAGCCAGAATGAACTGGCACATACAGTTGAGCTCATTACAGTCAGTCCCCCACATACATCTGCTGATGCAAAAAGGGCTTAATCATTTATTTTCTTTTAAATGTTTGCATAAGCCCCAAGAAGCATTTGTCTGCAGTTAACTTGGCCAAAGGCTGTGCAACCATGAACTAGCTCTGGGGTGCCAATAATGTTGTCCGTGCCATGTCTCTCTTGTACTTTTCGCATTAAAAAAAAAGTACAGATTTCTTCTAAAATAAATAGAAATTTGACAAATTTTGATCACCACACATTGGATTTTTTTTATTTTGGCACGGACAAAATGATTGGCACCCCAGAGCTAGTACATGGTTGCACAGCCTTTGGCGAAGATAACGGCAGACAAATGCATCTTGGGACTTATGCAATCTTTTTTTACAAAAGCCCCATTTTTTTTTTTTTTAATTTTTTTTTTTTACATCAGTAGATGTCAAAAGGCTTTCACAGAAACCCGGGCTAAAACCCCCAAGAGCTGCTCACCTTTCTACTGGCAATTTGTCTCACTATTCAGCAGCAAACTGATCGCATTCTTCAATATTTCGAAAGGTGCCCTCCAACTTGTTTTCAGATCTCACCATCAATTTTGGATGGGATTCAAAGCTGGACTTCTTGCTGAACATTCCAGAACAGTCCAGCATCTCTTCTTAACCATTCCTGTGTGCTTTTTTTGTGTGTGTGTTTGGTGTCGTTGTCCTGCTGGAAGACCCACAACCTTGAATGGAGACCCAGTTTTTGTAAACTGGGAAAAACATTGGACTGCAAAAACACCTGATAATCTGCTGATTTTACGATGTCTTGTTCAAAGCCCCCGCCCCCCAGAAGTATAAACGCAAACCCCACAGCTTGACTGAACCCCCCCCCCCATCTTTGAGAGTGCCCTTTTCCATGGGATTGCTTCATCTGGTCGTCAGTGAACACAGCGCTGACATGTGTTGCCAAAGAGCTCTAATTTTGTTTCATTTGGTCCACAGAATGTTTCCCCCCCCGGGATTTAGGTGGGTTTATTGGGAAGTTCAAATCAGTTGAATAAAACTGTGGGGCTGCCTCTGGTACTATGGGCCTTTTATGTGTGCAAGACATCATGAAATCAGATTGTCAATGCCATACAACTCTTTGTCCGTGGCCTCCAGCTGCTCTTAAAAACGCTAGTAAAAACCAAATACATGCCTGTTAACCGTTCCCTGCCCGCACCCGACCGCCCGTCGAGCATCACAACTCTAACTTAGAATATGTGGACAACTACAAATACCCGGGTGTCTGGTTAGACTGTAAACTCTCCTTCCAGACTCATATTAGAACATCGCCAATCCCAAATTAAATCTAGAATCGGATTCCTATTTCGCAAACAAAGCCTCCTTCACTCACGCCGCCAAATATACCCTCGTAAAACTGACTATCCTACCGATCCTCGACAATGTCATTTACAAAATAGCTTCCAATACTCTACTCAGCAAACTGGATGTAGTCTATCACAGTGCCATCCATTTTGTTACCAAATCACCTTATACGACCCACCACTGCGACCTGTATGCTCTAGTCGGCTGGACCTCGCTACATATTCGTCACCAGACTCACTGGCTCCAGGTCATCTTTTAGTCGATGCTAGGTAAAGTCCTCAGCTCACTGGTCACGATTTCAACACACACCCATAGCACGCACTCCAGCAGGTATATTTCACTGGTCATCCCCAAAGCAAACACCTCCTTTGGCCACCTTTCCTTCCAGTGGTGTGACTGGAACGAATTGCAAAAATTGCTGAAGCTGGAGACTAATATCTCCCTCACTAACTTTAAGCATCAGCTATCTGAGCAGCTAACCGATCGCTGCAGCTGTACATAGTCCATCTGTAAGTAGCCCACCCAATCTACCTCATCCCCATATTGTGATTTACTTTTCTGCTCTTTTGCACACCAGTACACACCTTCATCTGCTCATTTATCACTCCAGTGTTAATCTTCTAAATTGTAATTACTCTGCTACTATGGCCTATTTATTGCCTTACCTCCTCACACCATTTCCACACACTGTTATATAGACCTTCTTTTTCTTCTATTGTGTTATTGACTGTGCGCTTGTTTATTCCACGTGTAACATTGTGTTGTTGTTTATGTCGCACTGCTTTGCTTTATCTTGGCCAGGTCGCAGTTGTAAATGAGAACTCTCAACTGACCTACCTGGTTAAATAAATAAAAATATACATATTTATTTTTTAAATCAAGGTTTTTTGGAGTGCAATGTTCAACCCAGTGTCCAAAAACTGTCTGTTGAAGGTTGTGGGTCTTCCAGTAGGACAACAAACCCCAAAACACACATAAAAAGCACCCTGGAATGGTTAAAAATAATAATTTAAACGTTGGAATGTTCTGGAGTAGCCAATGAGAAGTCCAGATCTCAATCTCATCCCATAACTTATAATGACAACTGAAAACATCAATTGGTTGAGGGCACCCAACCAACACTGAAGAATAAGAGCTATTTGCTTCTGAGGGCAAGCTCATCGATGGCTACCATTTTCTACATTGTAGAATAATAGTGAAGATATCAAAACTATGAAATGACACATATGGAATCATGTAGTAACCAAAAAACTGTTTAACAAATCAAAATATATTTTAGATTTCAGATTCTTCAAAGTAGACTCCCTTTGCCTTGATGACAGCTTTGCACACTCTTGGCATTCTCTCAACCAGCTTCATGAAGTAGTCACCTGGAATGCATTTCAATTAACAGGTGTGCCTTGGTAAAAAAAAAGTTGTGGATTTTTGGTAAAAGACAAAGCCCATACTACAGGAAGAACAGCTGAAATAAACCAAGAGAAATGCCAGTCCATCATTACTTTTAAGACATGAAGGTCAGTCAATCCGGAAAATGTAAAGAACTTTGAACGTTTTCTTGTAGTGCAGTCGCAAAAACCCATCAAGCTCTATGATGAAATTGTCTCTGAGGACCGCCACAGGAAAGGAAGACCCTGAGTTACCTCTGCTGCAGAGGATAAGTTGATTAGAGTTACCAGCCTCAGAGTTCAAGTAACAGACACATCTCAACATCAACTAATAAAATCTAATTTTATTGGTCACATACACATGGTTAGCTGAAGTTAATGCGAGTGTAGCGAAATGCTTGTGTTCAGTGGAGACTGTGTGAATCAGGCCTTCATGGTCGAATTGCTGCAAATAAACCACTACTAAAAAGACACCAATAAGAGACTTGCTTGGACCAAGAAACATGAGCATTGACATTAGACCGGTGGAAAACTGTCCTTTTGTATGAGGAATCCACATTTTGGGGTTTTTGGTTCCAATCGCTGTGTCTTTGTGAGACACGGTGTGGGTGAACGGATGATCTCCACATGTGTGGTTCCCACCGTGAAGCATGGAGGAGGTGGTGTTATGTATGGTGTGGGGGTGCTTTGCTGGTGACACTGGCAGTGATTTATTTAGAATTCAAGGCACACTAAACCAGCATGACTACACCACAGCATTCTGCAGCAAATACGCCATCCCATCTGGTTTGCGCTAATTTGCTTTTTTTTTTCAACAGAACAATGACCCAACACACCTCCAGGCTGTATAAGGCCTATTTGAACAAGGAGGAGAGTGATGGAGTGCTGCATCACAAGAAGGAAAAGCATCCAACAAGTGTTCATCATAATGTGGGAACTCCTTGGAGACTCGGAAAAGCATTCCAGGTGAAGCTGGTTGAGAGGATGCCAAGAGTGTGCAAAGATGTCATCAAGGCAAAAGGGTGGCTACTTTGAAGAATCAACATCTAAAGGGTTTTAGTAGATACAGTATAACTGAGTTCCATGTCTGTAGAGGGTTTCAGTAGATACGGTATAACTGAGTTCCATGTCTGTAGAGGGTTTCAGTAGATACCTTTATCGCCCTAGTGGTCATATATGCGTAATAGGACTATTATTATACTTTGTTAATTGCTGTGGAATTTCTCTTTTTCTTATCGTTTTAACAGAAAACCAATAAAATAAAAAAAATGTCCATTTGTCACATCAATACCAAGAACCAAAATGACCACTGACTGAACTACAGAGTTCCTTGGCTGAGATGAGAGAACCTTCATCAATTTGGGCTTTATGGGAGTGGCCAGACAGAACAGTCCCTAGAGCACTACATCAATCTGGGCTTTATGGAAGAGTGGCCAGACAGAACAGTCCCTAGAGCACTACATCAATCTGGGCTTTATGGGAGAGTGGCCAGACAGAACAGTCCCTAGAGCACTACATCAATCTGGGCTTTATGGAAGAGTGGCCAGACAGAACAGTCCCTAGAGCACTACATCAATCTGGGCTTTATGGGAGTGGCCAGACAGAACAGTCCCTAGAGCACTACATCAATCTGGGCTTTATGGCCAGACAGAACCTTCCGGAACAGTCTCTGGAGTACTTCATCAATCTGGAAGAATTTCCCCAAATCCAGAAGACAATCAAAGCTGTAATCGCCGCCAAAAGGTGCATCTACACGTATTCACACCCATTACTCAATACTTTATGTAAATGGGATGTTTTTGTATTTCATTTTCTATCATTTTTTATTATTATTAGCAAACATGTCTAAAAACATGTTGTTTTCACTTTGTCATTATGGGGTATTGTGATGTCATTCTGGGGTATTGTGATGTCATTCTGGGGTATTGTGATGTCATTCTGGGGTATTGTGATGACATTCTGGGGTATTGTGATGTCATTATGGGGTATTGTGATGTCATTATGGGGTGATGTCATTGTGATGTCATTATGGGGTATTGTGATGACATTATGGGGTATTGTGATGTCATTATGGGGTATTGTGATGTCATTATGGGGTATTGTGATGTCATTATGGGGTATTGTGATGTCATTATGGGGCATTGTGATGTCATTATGGGGTATTGTGATGTCATTCTGGGGTATTGTGATGTCATTATGGGGTATTGTGATGTCATTCTGGGGTATTGTGATGTCATTCTGGGGTATTGTGATGTCATTCTGGGGTATTGTGATGTCATTATGGGGTATTGTGATGTCATTCTGGGGTATTGTGATGTCATTCTGGGGTATTGTGATGTCATTATGGGGTATTGTGATGTCATTATGGGGTATTGTGATGACATTATGGGGTATTGTGATGTCATTATGGGGTATTGTGATGTCATTATGGGGTATTGTGATGTCATTATGGGGTATTGTGATGTCATTATGGGGTATTGTGATGTCATTATGGGGTATTGTGATGTCATTCTGGGGTATTGTGATGTCATTATGGGGTATTGTGATGTCATTATGGGGTATTGTGATGTCATTATGGGGTATTGTGATGTCATTATGGGGTATTGTGATGTCATTATGGGGTATTGTGATGTCATTCTGGGGTATTGTGATGTCATTATGGGGTATTGTGATGTCATTCTGGGGTATTGTGATGTCATTCTGGGGTATTGTGATGTCATTCTGGGGTATTGTGATGACATTATGGGGTATTGTGATGTCATTATGGGGTATTGTGATGTCATTATGGGGTATTGTGATGTCATTATGGGGTATTGTGATGTCATTATGGGGTATTGTGATGATATTATGGGGTATTGTGATGTCATTATGGGGTATTGTGATGTCATTATGGGGTATTGTGATGTCATTATGGGGTATTGTGATGTCATTATGGGGTATTGTGATGTCATTATGGGGTATTGTGATGTCATTATGGGGTATTGTGATGTCATTATGGGGTATTGTGATGTCATTATGGGGTATTGTGATGTCATTATGGGGTATTGTGATGTCATTATGGGGTATTGTGATGTCATTATGGGGTATTGTGATGTCATTCTGGGGTATTGTGATGTCATTCTGGGGTATTGTGATGTCATTCTGGGGTATTGTGATGTCATTCTGGGGTATTGTGATGTCATTATGGGGTATTGTGATGTCATTCTGGGGTATTGTGATGTCATTCTGGGGTATTGTGATGACATTATGGGGTATTGTGATGTCATTATGGGGTATTGTGATGTCATTATGGGGTATTGTGATGTCATTATGGGGTATTGTGATGTCATTATGGGGTATTGTGATGACATTATGGGGTATTGTGATGTCATTATGGGGTATTGTGATGTCATTATGGGGTATTGTGATGTCATTATGGGGTATTGTGATGTCATTATGGGGTATTGTGATGTCATTATGGGGTATTGTGATGTCATTCTGGGGTATTGTGATGTCATTCTGGGGTATTGTGATGTCATTCTGGGGTATTGTGATGTCATTCTGGGGTATTGTGATGTCATTATGGGGTATTGTGATGTCATTATGGGGTATTGTGATGTCATTCTGGGGTATTGTGATGTCATTCTGGGGTATTGTGATGTCATTATGGGGTATTGTGATGTCATTATGGGGTATTGTGATGTCATTATGGGGTATTGTGATGACATTATGGGGTATTGTGATGACATTATGGGGTATTGTGATGTCATTATGGGGTATTGTGATGTCATTATGGGGTATTGTGATGTCATTATGGGGTATTGTGATGTCATTATGGGGTATTGTGATGTCATTATGGGGTATTGTGATGTCATTATGGGGTATTGTGATGTCATTATGGGGTATTGTGATGTCATTATGGGGTATTGTGATGTCATTATGGGGTATTGTGATGACATTATGGGGTATTGTGATGTCATTATGGGGTATTGTGATGTCATTATGGGGTATTGTGATGTCATTATGGGGTATTGTGATGTCATTATGGGGTATTGTGATGTCATTATGGGGTATTGTGATGTCATTCTGGGGTATTGTGATGTCATTCTGGGGTATTGTGATGTCATTATGGGGTATTGTGATGTCATTATGGGGTATTGTGATGTCATTCTGGGGTATTGTGATGTCATTCTGGGGTATTGTGATGACATTATGGGGTATTGTGATGTCATTATGGGGTATTGTGATGTCATTATGGGGTATTGTGATGTCATTATGGGGTATTGTGATGTCATTCTGGGGTATTGTGATGTCATTCTGGGGTATTGTGATGACATTCTGGGGTATTGTGATGTCATTCTGGGGTATTGTGATGTCATTCTGGGGTATTGTGATGTCATTATGGGGTATTGTGATGTCACTATGGGGTATTCTGTGTGTATGGGTGAGAAAAATGTCAATTTAACTCATTTTGAATTCAGAAGTTAACACAACAAAATGTGGAAAAAATCAAGGGGTATGAATAATTTCTCAAGGCACTGTAAAAAAAATTACATTAAAATGTTTTTTAAAAAACGGCAGGAAATTACATTTAAAACAGAAACACTTTCTCAACTCAATGGGGAAATATGTATAATTACAGGAAATTAGCGTGAATATTCAAAACGTTCTCTAAAACGACAAGATGGGGCCCACCTAAAAAAATGTTCTCTGAAACCCAGCTGTGTGTGTCCATTACCACACCCTCTGCCACCTAAGCTCCCCTTTGATACAGGAAAAAAACCCAGAATGCAACCTGCAAGTTTAATTCATTAATAATGCATGTAATTGCACCGTGTACACCACGTGTATCCTGTGCATATGAAAAATGAACTTGATTTGATTTCCCCAACAACAAAAAAATAAAAAGTCATGAATTTGACCAATCACTCACCTATATCTAGTGTCCACAAATCCCCCAGTCGACAGCCGCTCATACCCCCATAGATGACCAGACGGGACTTGCTAGAGGTCTTCTCTGTGTAGACGACGGCGGTGTGGCTCTCTCTGGGCGGGGGCAACACCCCGTAGGTGATGGGGATGTCCCAGCCCACCACACTGGAGCCGGCACGCAGCTCCAACGTGTACAGATCGTTCAGGTATCTGGAGCGGAGGAGCGAAACATAACGTTTAGGTCTTAATCTGTGCCTTGTATTTAAATCACATTTTATTATTTATGATTATTATTTTATTTGTCACGTGTGCGGAATACAACAGGAGGAGCTCAACCTAACTGTGAAAATGCTTTACTTTACAATCCCTTTACCAACGATGCAGAATTATTTTTTTAAAGTAAGAAAATTGCACACACGCAAAAAAAATGTAAATTAACAAAATAACTAACCAAATTAAGAAAGAAAAAACAGCAAAATAAAAAAGGCTATATACATGGGGTACCAGTATCAAGTCAATGTGTGGGGGTACAGGTTAATTGAGGTAATATGTACATGATAGGGGTAAAGTGACTATGCATTGATAACGAACAGCAAGTAGCAGCAGTTTAAATTTTAAAAAGGTAAAAAATTGGCAAATTGTCAAGGGAAGCAATTTCATTAACCGTTTTGCAGTCTTATGGTTCGGAGGTAGTTAAGGTGTTAAGGTGCCGTCGGCAAACTTAATGGCGTTGGAGTCGTGCGTAGACACGCAGTCATGGGTGAACAGGGAGCACAGGGAGGGAGGGGACTAAGCACGCACCCCTGAGGGGCCCCCGTGTTGAGGATCAGTGAGGCCGATGTGTTGTTGCCTACCCTTACAACTTGGGGGCGGCCCGTCAGGAAGTCCAGGATCTAGTTGCAAAGGGAGGGTCCTTGGTTTAGTGATGAGCTCGGGGACGACTACGGTGTTGAACGCTGTAGTCAACGAAAAGCATCCTCTTGTCCAGGTGGGAAAGGGCAGTGCGGAGTGAGAGTGAAATAGAGATTTCCTCATCTGTGGATCTGTTGGGGCGGTATGTGAATTGTAGTGGGTCTAGAGTTTCTGGGATGATGGTGTTCATGTGAACTATGACCAGCCTTTCAAAGCCCTTCATGGTTACAGACATGAGTGCTACGGGTCGGTAGTCATTTAGACAAGTTACCTTGGCGTTCTTGGGCACATGTTGGTCTGCTTGAAACATGTATTAGACTCGGTCAGGGAGAGTTTGAAAATGTCCGTGAAGACACTTGACAGTTGGTCAGCGCATGCTCAGAGTAAGTGTCCGGGTAATCCGTCTGGCCCTGCGGCCTTGTGAATGTTGACCTGTTTAAAGGTCTTACTCACATCGGCTACGGAGAGCGTGATCACAGTCGTCCGGAAGAGCAGGTGGTCTCATGCATGGTTCAGTGTTGTTGCCTCAAAGAAAAGCATAGAATGCATTCAGTTTTTCTGGAACGCTCGCAGCTGGGTTTCCCTTCGTAATCTGTTTTCAAACACATCCAATGAGCGTTAGAGCCGGTGTAGTATGATTCAATCTTCGTCCGGTATTGACTGTTTGATGGTTCATTGGAGGGCGAGATGTCTCAAAACCATCCAGATTAGTGTCCCGCTTCTTGAAAGCTGCAGCTCTAGCCTTTAGCTCAGTTTGGATGTTGTCTGCAATTAGGGCTGGCCCCAATGACCTCGGTGGCTCCATATGGAGACTTATCTCCCTCACCAACTTTAAACATCTGCTATCTGAGCAGCTAACCGATCGCTGCAGCTGTACATAGTCCATCGGTAAATAGCCCACCCATTTTACCTACCTCATCCCCATACTGTTTTTATTTATTTACTTTTCTGCTCTTTTGCACACCAGTATCTCTACCTGTACATGACCATCTGATCATTTATCACTCCAGTGTTAATCTGCTTTGTAAAATTGTAATTATTCGCCTACCTCATGCCTTTTGCACACAATGTATATAGACTCTTCTTTTTCTCCTGTGTTATTGACTTGTTTACTCCATGTGTACCTCTGTGTTGTCTGTTCACACTGCTATGCTTTATCTTGTCCAGGTCGCAGTTGCAAATGAGAACTTGTTCTCAACTAGCCTACCTGGTTAAATAAAGGTGTTCTCAACTAGCCTACCTGGTTAAATAAAGGTGTTCTCAACTAGCCTACCTGGTTAAATAAAGGTGTTCTCAACTAGCCTACCTGGTTAAATAAAGGTGTTCTCAACTAGCCTACCTGGTTAAATAAAGGTGTTCTCAACTAGCCTACCTGGTTAAATAAAGGTGTTCTCAACTAGCCTACCTGGTTAAATAAAGGTGTTCTCAACTGGCCTACCTGGTTAAATAAAGGTGTTCTCAACTAGCCTACCTGGTTAAATAAAGGTGTTCTCAACTAGCCTACCTGGTTAAATAAAGGTGTTCTCAACTGGCCTACCTGGTTAAATAAAGGTGTTCTCAACTAGCCTACCTGGTTAAATAAAGGTGTTCTCAACTGGCCTACCTGGTTAAATAAAGGTGTTCTCAACTAGCCTACCTGGTTAAATAAAGGTGTTCTCAACTAGCCTACCTGGTTAAATAAAGGTGTTCTCAACTGGCCTACCTGGTTAAATAAAGGTGTTCTCAACTGGCCTACCTGGTTAAATAAAGGTGTTCTCAACTGGCCTACCTGGTTAAATAAAGGTGTTCTCAACTAGCCTACCTGGTTAAATAAAGGTGTTCTCAACTAGCCTACCTGGTTAAATAAAGGTGTTCTCAACTGGCCTACCTGGTTAAATAAAGGTGTTCTCAACTAGCCTACCTGGTTAAATAAAGGTGTTCTCAACTAGCCTACCTGGTTAAATAAAGGTGTTCTCAACTAGCCTACCTGGTTAAATAAAGGTGTTCTCAACTGGCCTACCTGGTTAAATAAAGGTGTTCTCAACTAGCCTACCTGGTTAAATAAAGGTGTTCTCAACTAGCCTACCTGGTTAAATAAAGGTGTTCTCAACTGGCCTACCTGGTTAAATAAAGGTGTTCTCAACTGGCCTACCTGGTTAAATAAAGGTGTTCTCAACTGGCCTACCTGGTTAAATAAAGGTGTTCTCAACTGGCCTACCTGGTTAAATAAAGGTGTTCTCAACTGGCCTACCTGGTTAAATAAAGGTGTTCTCAACTGGCCTACCTGGTTAAATAAAGGTGTTCTCAACTGGCCTACCTGGTTAAATAAAGGTGTTCTCAACTAGCCTACCTGGTTAAATAAAGGTGTTCTCAACTGGCCTACCTGGTTAAATAAAGGTGTTCTCAACTAGCCTACCTGGTTAAATAAAGGTGTTCTCAACTAGCCTACCTGGTTAAATAAAGGTGTTCTCAACTAGCCTACCTGGTTAAATAAAGGTGAAATTAAAAATTTAAAAATAATTAAATTGTGTGACGCTACAGAGGCAGAGAGAGGCAGTCAAATGAAGCTCATTACCCCATCGTCATGTGCCTCCCTCTGTATAGCTTTGATTGGCTTTGATGGCAGGTGTGTGTGGGGGGGTGATACATTCTGTATAAACAAACTCACTCCCTTGACAACAGCTCTACACTGCTGTGTATTATGACTTATTTTATCACCCTAATAGCTGCATGGCAGACGTCGAATTAAACATGCAGCGCCCGGATGCATAACGCACTCCTCTCTATAAGAATGTGCTCTCCGCTCTCCTGCCAATTTGTGCACATTCATAGTTTCATAACGTCACTGTGGCATGTATTCCCCACTACATATAATCAGTAACCAGTAGTATATTTAGCATTAACTCCCTATCATTTCTAATCTACAATGTTTGTTTGGTTACAGTCATTTCGATACATGATTATTACATTTTACCGTTGTCAATGTCAGAGTGGACACGTTGTTGGCAGAGAGCACAACATTACGCAACACGTGTGAGAAACAAGGTATTGTCTTGTTTCATTTCCGAGGTTTTTAAATGTAATTTAGTTTTTTTTTTTATTTGTTTGTTTGGGCTCCTGTCAATGTTGATTGAGGACGCTGATTACGCTCAGAAGTAGGCCTATGGGCTTCCTGCCCTGCGCACAAATTATATATAATAATAATAATGCTGCATTTGTGGCTCCGATAGTATTTATGATTGGTTTAACGCACCACAACTAATGATCTGGGGCGGCAGGGTAGCCTAGTGGTTAGAGCGTTGGACTAGTAACCGGAAGGTTGCAAGTTCAAACCCCCGAGATGACAAGGTACAAATCTGTCGTTCTGCCCCTGAACAGGCAGTTAACCCACTGTTACTAGGCCGTCATTGAAAATAAGAATTTGTTCTTAACTGACTTGCCTAGTTAAATAAAAAGGTCAAATAAACTAAATCTGTGGAGCTTCATATTTTCTTCACCTCAAAACAGCAAGCAAACAAAGTGTGTTTACATCCTTAATATATTTGTAAAAATCTTCCCAGCCCTTTGCGATAACCACATAACCGCGTCGTGAAAAGGAAAAAAAATGTCACGCTGGTGGGAAAACGTTATAAAAATAGGCCCGATTACTTCTTATCAGTGCTCGACTTGGACTGGAATTAGGTGCTGGTACTGTTTATATTTAGGTGCATCAGGCCGGACCCAAGATAAATCGTTGAACCGTTTTCAAGTTCGTTGCAGACAGGCGTAGCCAATGTGATTTATAGGATATTTACTTCGATCAGTGTATTTTCTACCTGCAGGCTACAATGTTTATATTTATTGGCTTTATGTAGGCGATTTTTTACATAGTTTGGCAATAGAAGTTACATTTTTAGGTTTGTATCTTTTCCATTTCGATAAGACTTTTGCTTAACCACGTGACAATGAGTTCAAGACATTATTATAAATTAAATGAAACCGTTCCACATATGAAATCCATAACTGACAAAACAGATCGGTCGTAATTGTAAGAAATTGGCATTAAACATCAGAAAGGTTGCCAGCTCTTTATATAGCCCATTACAGGCTACTTCTGGAGAGTAATGGTAGGATCTGTGAAAGCCAGCAGGAAGGGGAGGGTCAGATTACGTTTTTTGTTTCTTTTTCTCTCTCGCTGGATATCTAGATCTTGGGCTCACTCGAGTCATTTGAGTCTTATTTAATCAAACCACATAAAGCATATAGTTGATTTTATTAAAAACGCATAAGGTGGGTGTATATGGAAAAATACACGTTTATAATGTTCAACCAAATTGTCTGAAATTAAGAACTGACTTTTGGTCGACCAAGATTTTTTTTTTTTTAAATAAATTAAACAACTTCCTTCACTATCTGTAATCCATGGCCTCTGGTTTGGAGACGTACGGTCAATGTGGGGACAACATAGGCGATGCACTTACTGATGAAGACGGTGACTGAGGTGGTATATTCCTCAATGCCATGGGATGAACCCCCGGGAATATATTCCAGTCGTGTAGCGCATCAGACCACTTTGGCATTTAGCGAGTCGCTGGTATTTTATTTAACCTTTATGTATATATTTATATATGTATGTATATTTATATTTTTTAATTTTACCTTTATTTAAATAGGCAAGTCAGTTAAGAACAAATTCTTACTTTCAATGACGGCCTGGGAACAGTGGGTTAACTGTTCTGTTCAAGGGCAGAACAACAGATTTGTACCGTGTCAGCTCAGGGGTTTGAACTTGCAACCTTCCGGTTACTAGTCCAACACTCTAACCACTAGGCTACCTGCCGCCTCTACACTCTAACCACTAGGCTACCCTGCCGCCCCAAATACTTCCAGCTTGTAAGCCAGTATCAGTATTTGCTTGTATGCCAGAATCAGGAGGATAGAATTATGGTCAGATTTTCCAAATGAAGGGTGAGGTAGAGCTTTGTATGCGTCTCTGTGTGTGTTGAAAAGGTGGTCTGGAGTTTTTTTTCTTCCTTTTCTCTCACTCTGATTGCACATGTAACATGCTTGTAGAAATGGGGAAAAACACATTTGAGTTTTCCTGCATTGAAGTCCCCAGACACTTCCGGGTGAGCATCCTCTTGTTGGCTTATGTCCTTATACTGCTTGTTGAGTGCGGTCTCCGATCCTGCATCGGTTTGTGGTGGTAAATAGACGGCAATGAAAAAAACATTGATGAAAACTCTTGGTAAATAAATACTCTTGGTAAATAAATAGTCGACAGGTTATGAGTTACTATACCTCAGGTGAGCAAACCTTAAGAGACTCCCTTAATATTAGAGATGGCACACCAGCTGTTGTTGACAAATACACAGCTCACCCATCCCTTCGTCTTATCAGAGATTGCGGTTGTCTTGCTGATGCACAGATAACCCAGCCAGCTATATATTATCCATGTCCTTGTTCAGCCACGACTCGGTGAAAGAATACGAGATTACAATTTTTAAAATGTCCTGTTGGTAGGATAGTCTCGAACGTAGCTCATGAAGTTTATTCTCCAGTAATTGCATGTTTTGCCAGCAGGACATGCAGATTATCCACTCACTGACGAACTCTCACCAAACACCCGGTTCTGCAGACCTTGTATCGGAGTATCCTTTTCATGCGAATGATGGAGATTTAGGAGAGGACAGGGAGGGGCCGTGCATCTTTCGTCTCCGATTGAATAAATTAAATCTTCATCCAATCCGAGGTGAGTAATCACTCTTCTGATGTCCAGAAGCTATTTTTCGGTCATAAGAGACAGAAACATTAAAATTATGAAATGACACATATTGCATCATCATGGTTACCAAAAAAGGTGTTAAACAGATCAACAAAAAAAAAACAACTCCTGGAAATTCTCTCAACCAGCTTCATGAGGTAGTCACCTGCAGCATTGAAGGTCCCCAAGAACACAGCGACCTCCACCAATCTTAAGTGGAAAAAAGTTTGGAAGCACCAAGATTCTTCCAAGAGCTGGCCACCCGGCCAAACTGAGCAATCAGTGGAGAAGGGGCTTGGTCAGGGAGGTGACCAAGACCCCAATGGTCACATTGACAGAGCTCTAGAGTTCCTCTGTGGAGATGGGAGAACCTTCCAGAAAGACGACCATCTCTGCAGCACTCAACCAAGCAGGCCTTTATGGTACAGTTAACAGACGGAAGCCACCACCACCACTCAGTTTGCCAAAAGGAACCTAAAGGACTCTCAGACCATGATTAACAAGATTCTCTGATCTGATGAAACCAAGATAGAACTCTTTGGCCTGAATGCCAAGCAACACGCCTGGAGGAAACCTGGCACCATCCCTACGGTGAAGCATGGTGGTGGCAGCATCATCATGCCGTGGGGATGTTTTTCAGAGGCAGGGTCTGGGAGACTAGTCAGGATCAAGGCAAATATTGAACGGAGCAAAGTACAGAGAGATCCTTGATGAAAACCTACTCAGGACCTCAGACTGGGGCAAAGGTTCACCTTCCAAACAGGACAATGACCCTAAGCACACAGCCAAGACAATGCAGGAGTGGCTTCAGGAAAAGTCTTAATGTCCTTGAATGGGAGAAACGACACAAACACAGGTGTGCCAAGCTTGTAGTGTCATACCCAAGAAGGCCTGAGGATGTAATCGCTACCGAAGGTGCTTCAACAAAGTACTGAGTAAAGGGTGTGAATACTCAAACATTTCTAAAAACCCTGTTTTTACTTTGTCATTTTGGAGTATTGTGTTTGGATTGAAGAGAGGGGGGGAAACAATTTAATACATTTTAGAAAAAGGGCTGTTCAGTAACAAAATGTGGAAAAAGTTGAGGGGCCTGAACACTCTCCAAATGCACTGTGGGCTACACAGTACACACATACTTGGGGGTGGTTCCTGGTGGATAATATATACCTGGGGATGTTGTTCTTGGGGTCCTCACTGTCGTTAGCCAGTCCTCCGAACAGGAAGCATTTGTTCCCTACCAGGGAGAAGCTGTGTCCCAGGCGGGGACAGGGAGGAGGACCGTTCTTAGGAGACTTGGGCTTCAGACGCTTCCACTCCCAGCGACTGGCCTGAAGAGAGATCCGCAGTAAACGACAACGAATGCAGTGACTCAACTAACAAGCTCAGTTGTGCCTACAGAGCTAAGATCTCTAATTAGGCTATACCCAATTCAAGCACATCTTACGCAAAACATAGAAATGACAAGGAATGTGTGTAAACTTAAAAAAAAAAAAATGGAGGATGGAAATTAGTATACAGATATTTATGCAAACTATTTAGTGTTTAGTTTACACCCCAAATCCCACTAAATAACTGTCAGAGCTTAATTCTGTGGGCTGAACACGTACCTGCAGTTCATACAGATCGTTGCTGTATTTGCCATATTCCACCATCCCTCCGAACACCAGCAGCCTAGTGCCGTCGCACACGAACCCATACGCAGCACAGCCAGGCGGGATGTCGCCACGGACAGCAGGAATGAACCACTGATTGGTGGCTGAAACACATTGCATTTATGGATTATAAAACCCTGTAAGTGAAGTTACTGTAGTAATAACCAAAAAGCTCGACTTGGGCAGGCCGGCTAATCAAATCTACATAGTGTTGCACGGTATCGGGCGGCAGGGTAGCCTAGTGGTTAGAGCGTTGGACTAGTAACCGGAAGGTTGCAAGTTCAAATCCCCCCCCCCCCGAGCTGACACGGTACAAATCTGCTGTTCTGCCCCTGAACAGGCAGTTAACCCACTGTTCCTAGGCAGTCATTGAAAATAAGAATTTGTTCTTAACTGACTTGCCTGGTTAAATAAAGGTAAAATAAAAAGAAAACACAGGTACCACAGTAGTACCAAAAATGTCATGATACCAACATTTTAGAATACCACAGTACCGTTTCATATGATACTACGACATTGTTCAGTCCCACTGATCTCAAGAACCCGCTGGCTCTTGTTATAAAATGTTTATTAAAGTCGGCCGTTTTGACCAATTCTGTTGAATCTAAGCAAACGGTCGCTGGTCTCTTGTATGTGCTGGTCCAATAATGTCAACTTCACTTTCATGCTCATGTGAATAAATGTAAATATTACTTTATTTTTTTTATTTTTTTACCAGGCAAGTCAGTTAAGAACATATTCTTATTTTCAATGACGGCCTGGGAACAGTGGGGTTAACTGCCTGTTCAGGGGCAGAACGACAGATTTGTACCTTGTGTAACAGTATAATTTTAAACCGGCGCGAACCAGGGACATTCTGCACACATCAACAACAGTCACTCTCGAAGCATCGTTACCCATCGCTCCAAGGGGAACTACTACTTCAAGGTCTCAGAGCAAGTGACGTAACCGATCGAAACGCTATTTAGCGCACACCGCTAACTAAGCTAGCCGTTTCACATCAGTTACACTTGTCAGCTCGGGGGTTTGAACTCGCAACCTTCCGGTTACTAGTCCAACGCTCTAACCACTAGGCTAGTGCATATGCTAGTGCATCCCCCTACAGCCATCACTCACCTGCTTCTCTCCCTCTGCATCATTATGCATGTTTATTCATTCATCCATCCATCCAAAACACTGGTAGGCCTTTCCAATACTGGATGAGCAAGTGTGAATATCAGTGACAGGTTGTGTAACGCGTGCGCATAATGTTTAGAAAACAGGAATCAGAGACGGGTCGAACAGACTGAATTTTCACTGTGGTAACCTGATACTTGGTCCAGTATCTTATTAGTAAAAATGTTGGTATCGTGACAAAACTATTCGACTTCTTGAGTACTGTATCTTATAGAATATTAGCTCAAAAGCAATGCAGAGTTCTTACACCTAAATATAAATAGTACCAGCACGGCACCTATTTCAGTCCAAGTCGATCACTGGCAATAACCTGCTTAACTAACGACTGTCAAAAGCCACAGCCTGTTAGTCTATTTCATTCATTTCTATTTCATTCATTGAAATGACTGGAATTCTATCAAATATACCAATATGTAAAGTAATTCCTGATACTGCACCACTGGCAGACCATATAAATCAATTGATGCCAGTGAAAGGGATTGCGTTGTTTACATTTTTTTTTGTTGTCGTGTACAACACCCGTTGAAAATGCCCATTACCGTGGATTTTCACAAATGCATGCTTATTTAAAATGCAGAACATAGATTAAATCGTCGGTTTATATTGTATATTTAATTGTGCGAGTTACAGAGGTTTCGTTGATGATACGACGTGTTTGTTTTCATTTAACCCGCCATTTCTCTTTGCAGTTTCCCTCCAATCTCCACTGGGCGACTTCGGTTTTGCCAAAGGCTCCGCAGCTCAACTGGGTACCATTCGCCATGTAACTAGCGAGCTTCTGGTCCCATTACATTTCAAGGCACGTGAACACTGGCGCATGATTGCCTTGCATCAATATATGAGCAAAACAGGAGTCATAAACACTTTAAACCACCTACTTTACCCACCGTCACAACCACAGGGTCATTGGTAATTGACTATGTTGAACGACCATTGCCCAAGAGGATAAAAGCAATAACTACTTGTTGAAAATATTTGTGCTAGTTAGCGCTACAGCCCATGAAATGGCTAACTAGCACAAATTAGCCGATGGGCAAGTTCGTATCCAATTGCTAAAAAGAAAACATGTTAGCTAGGTAGCATAGCAAATCATGTATGAACAATAACGAATGTATACACAAAGGATCATCTTTACCTGTGTTATACACATGCAGTTCATCCACAATTCCTTCATTGCCACCCCCGAAAACGACCATCAATTCTTTAATTGCAACTGCACGATGTCCGTGTCGGGGCCGAGGGACAGGGCCGGACCAACCCAACACCCGCTTCCACCGCGGCTGCAGAACTGAGCCAGAGGTCCCCGATGTCATGGTGCCGGTAGATTCAGTTTCTCTTCGAGAAGGAAGTTAGAAGGGGGGGAAGAAAAAAAAAATGTCCAACTTGAAAAGCTTTCCAATATAGCTAAAATGTCTAAATGTATAATAATGCTAAGCTAACGAGTTAGCTAGCATCCGTTAGGACTAGCCAGCTAACGTTAACTGACAACAAAGCTAACAGTAGCTGGCTACGGTAACGTTTAAACAGGATTTTTTTTTTTATTTAAACCTCGCGTCCTACTAAAATACTGCACTCAAAACACAAAATATAGTATCGAGATTTTGTATACGTTGTTCCCAGTTCAAGACCACTTGTAATATAATTGCATAGAGAATATAAATATGTCCAGGTTGTGGTTGCTAGCTCGCAAGTTTATTTAGCCAAGAAGAAGCACAAAAAAAACCATCTATGGGAGCCGCCATTTTAGCAAACAAGACGCCGAGAACAAAACTATGAAACGTAGATCCGGAAACAACATGAAAATGTACAGACATCAAAATTGTGGAACTCTTGGCACAACATTATTATTTTTTTTTTTTGTTGTTTGTTGTACTAATCTCTTTTTTTTTTAAATGACGCTTTAATTTTCTGTGTTGTGGAGTTATATTTCCGAGGAAGCAAAGCGGTGCGATTCGATGGGTGCCGCCATCTTGTAGCTAACAAAACTAAACAAACCATCCAGAAAACAGCCTGACTAATAATACAAGTATTAATTCAGCTGGCTCCTGAACCTGGTTTGCTAGTTTAATCGTTTACAGATATATTTAAGAGTAATATATGTACCCAATACCGATTATAATGTGCAAGACACATTATGATTGAACATTATTATCCCGGGAGAAATACTAATTGCAGTTGAATTTTCATGCTTCTTCATGAGCAGAAATTATTTCTCAACTTGTTTCAATCTGTAAACCTTCACGTGTCATAAGTAATTATAAATGTTACAGCCAATGTTTATTGGTGTTTAGTTTTGTTGCACTGTGATGGTAACAAGCTAGCTTTCCAAAAAAAAAAGTCATGCCTTTCTGTTCTGGGTGTCGCCATTTTGACATAATTAAAAAGCTACACTAGTAGCTTGGTGAAGCATCTTTGCTAGTGAGCTAGCTAACGTTAGCGGATGCTGCAAATGAACATTAGAAATAACGTTACTGACAGATTATACAAGACATTCCAATACAAACCAGATAGCTAAATTGCTAAGCTAAATAGCAAATAAGCTAACAGCTAATTTCTTAGCTTGCTAAAATGTTAGCTTTCAGCTTGGAGGCTACAGCTAACGTTAGCTTGCTAATTTCCTTCTTGACCAATTAAAAACAGAAGTTGGTTATAAAATGAAGAACAACCTTAATAAATCCTAACATGGTAGAATCATTTAACGAAATTAAGTTTTACTTCTTTATTAAACGTCTCTTTCATTGATGCATTCATAGCAATAAGTTATTTTTTTTTGTATTAGCCTTGCTAGCAAGCTAGCTAGCTTCCCTCAAGAAAAATGGCGGAGATAACGTTAGCCGTCACAATAAAACGCGAAAAAAAGTTCGTCGCGTTATCGTTAGCACACTATACTTACTCGTAAATTGTAACTTTAATCCAAAAAAAAAAGTCTCGAGAGCGGGACTCAATTTAATAATTTGAACCCGGGATAATTCTAAATAAAAATGAGAAAAAGCTACATGTTCTCATGCCGCCCAGGAAGCCACCATTTTCTCATCCGCCTCAAACACCACTTTCCATAAACCGACAGTGGAGAGATGTCGAGCACGGTGTGGCCACTGTCACAAATTCTCACTGATTACCTGCTACAGAATGGTTGGTGGTCAACATCTAAATTTAAAAATCATATATATATATATATATATTGCTCATTCAAAGTCAAGTTTGATAAGACCACTGAACCTGAATAAACGATTGTCATTCTGGCAAACTGCATGCTACTGTAGAGTAGGCTATGTAGCCATATTATTGTGTGAAGAAGAAGAAAAAATACAATGCAACTGTGACACAGCCATCATCCCACTGCTGACACCAATGCAGCAAATTGAGGGAAAATATTAATACAGCTGGCTCCCACGACAACAGGTGGCAAAGGTTGACAGGACACTACATTGCATGAGCCAAGTGTCACTCAGACTTATATCATTAGGTGACTACTGCCCTAGTTTGATAGTAAAAATAAATGTGCCTGAGGACCCTAGGACAGTTGAAGGCCTGTTCCCCAAACATGATCAAGTACATTGTGGGCCATGTTTTAAAATAAAGTATAACAATTGAATTACTCTTGATAACAAAATCATGACATCAGACAAATAATTCACATTAATAGCTAAATAACTCTACTTTGTTCATTTGAGCAGTGAGTTGCAATCTACTGCAAAGATAGTCTGCAGAGTACTGTCCTACTATCCAGGTCTGTACCCAAACAATTCGAACCTCTCTAAAAACTCATCTCTCACCGTTGCCGCCTGCTATAGACTACCCTCTGCCCCCAGCTGTGCTCTGGACACCATATGTGAACTGATTGGCCCCCATCTATCTTCAGAGCTCGTGCTGCTAGGTGACCTAAACTGAAACATGCTTAACACCCCAGCCATCCTACAATCTAAGCTTGATGCCCTCAATCTCACACAAATTATCAACGAACCTACCAGGTACCACCCCAAAGCCGTAAACACGGGCACCCTCATAGATATCATCCTAACCAACTTGCCCTCTAAATACACCTCTGTTGTTTTCAACCAAGATCTCAGCGATCACTGCCTCCTTGCCTGCATCCGTAATGGGTCAGCGGTCAAACGACCTCCACTCATCACTGTAAAACGCTCCCTGAAACACTTCAGCGAGCAGGCCTTTCTAATCGACCTGGCCCGGGTATCCTGGAAGGATATTGACCTCATCCCGTCAGTAAAGGATGTCTGGTTATTTTTTTAAATGCCTTCCACACCATCTTAAATAAGCATGCCCCATTCAAGAAATTTAGAACCAGGAACAGATATAGCCCTTGGTTCTCTCCAGACCTGACTGCCCTTAACCAACACAAAAACATCCTATGGCGTTCTCCATTAGCATCGAACAGCCCCCGCTTTCCACCTGGCTACCCCTACCCCAGTCAACAGCACTGCACCCCCCACAGCAACTCGCACAAGCCTTCACCATTTCTCCTTCTCCCAAATCCAGTCAGCTGATGTTCTGAAAGAGCTGCAAAATCTGGACCCCTACAAATCAGCCGGGCTAGACAATCTGGACCTCTACAAATCAGCCGGGCTAGACAATCTGGACCCCTACAAATCAGCCAGGCTTGACAATCTGGACCCTTTCTTAAACTATCTGCCAAAATTGTTGCTCTTTCGTGTCGTCTAATATTCCCAAAGATTGGAAAGCAGCTGCGGTCATCCCCCTAATTCAAATGGGGGGACACTCTAGACCCAAACTGCTACAGACGTATATCTATCCTACTCTGCCTTTCTAAGGTCTTTCGAAAGTCAACAAACAGATTACCGACCATTTCGAATCCCACCGCACCTTCTCGCTATGCAATCTGGTTTCAGAGCTGGTCATGGGTGCACTTCAGCCACGCTCAAGGTCCGAAACAATATCTTAACCGCCATCGATAAGAAACAATACTGTGCAGCCGTATTCATTGACCTGGCCAAGGCTTTCGACTCTTGTCAATCACCACATCCTCATCGGAAGACTCGATAGCCTTGTTTTCTCAAATGATTGCCTCGCCTGGTTCACCGACTACTACTCTGAGAGTTCAGTGTGTCAAATCGGAGGGCCTGTTGTCCGGGCCTCTGGCACTTTTTACGGGGGTGCCACAGGGTACTCGTTGCCACACCCACTGGCTACAGGTTATCTACAAGACCCTGCTAGGTAAAGTCCCCTCTTATCTCAGCTCGCTGGTCACCATAACAGCACCCACCTGTAGCACGCGCTCCAGTATATCTCTCTGGTCACCCCCAAAACCAATTCCTCCTTTGGCCACCTCTCATTCCAGTTCTCTGCTGCCAATGACTAGAACGAACTACAAAAATCTCTGAAACTGGAAACACTCCCTCACTAGCTTTAAGCACCAGCTGTCAGAGCAGCTCACAGATTACTGCACCTGTACATAGACCATCTATAATTTAGCCCAAACAACTACCTCTCCCTCTACTGTATTTATTCATTTATTTTGCTCCTTTGCACCCCATTATTTTTATTTCTACTTTGCACATTCTTCCACTGCAAATCTACCATTCCAGTGTTTTACTTGCTATATTGTATTTACTTCACCACCATGGCCTTTTTTTGCCTTTACCTCCCTTATCTCACCTCATTTGCTCACATTGTATATATACTTATTTTTCTACCCTATTATTGACTGTATGCTTGTTTTAAGCCATGTGTAACTCTGTTGTTGTGTTTCGAACTGCTTTGCATTATCTTGGCCAGGTCGCAATTGTAAATGAGAACTTGTTCTCAACTTGCCTACCTGGTTAAATAAAGCTGGGGAAAAAATTATTTTATATATACAGGGCACATTTGTAAAAGAGACCTATGTCACAATATGTCTTCCCTGTTCAAATAAAGGTTAAATAAATAAATAAAAATAATCAGATCTACAATGCATTCCATTGTAGTTTCAAAGAGTCCTCTACTAGGAGCAGGTACTGTATTTTTTATTCTAGAGAGGGCAAGCCTGGCAGGGTTATTATAGAGAGGACAAGCCTGGCAGGGTTATTCTAGAGAGGGCAAGCCTGGCAGGGTTATTCTAGAGAGGGCAAGCCTGGCAGGGTTATTCTAGAGAGGACAAGCCTGGCAGGGTTATTCTAGGGAGGGCAAGCCTGGCAGGGTTATTCTAGGGAGGACAAGCCTGGCAGGGTTATTCTAGAGAGGGCAAGCCTGGCAGGGTTATTCTAGAGAGGGCAAGCCTGGCAGGGTTATTCTAGAGAGGACAAGCCTGGCAGGGTTATTCTAGAGAGAGGGCAAGCCTGGCAGGGTTATTCTAGAGAAGGCAAGCCTGGCAGGGTTATTCTAGAGAGAGGGCAAGCCTGGCAGGGTTATTCTAGAGAGGACAAGCCTGGCAGGGTTATTCTAGAGAGGGCAAGCCTGGCAGAGTTATTCTAGAGAGGGCAAGCCTGGCAGAGTTATTCTAGAGAGGGCAAGCCTGGCAGGGTTATTCTAGAGAGGGCAAGCCTGGCAGGGTTATTCCAGAGAGGGCAAGCCTGGCAGGGTTATTCTAGAGAGGGCAAGCCTGGCAGGGTTATTCTAGAGAGGGGCAAGCCTGGCAGGGTTATTCTAGAGAGGACAAGCCTGGCAGGGTTATTCTAGAGAGGGCAAGCCTGGCAGAGTTATTCTAGAGAGGGCAAGCCTGGCAGGGTTATTCTAGAGAGGGCAAGCCTGGCAGGGTTATTCCAGAGAGGGCAAGCCTGGCAGGGTTATTCCATAGAGGGCAAGCCTGGCAGGGTTATTCCAGAGAGGGCAAGCCTGGCAGGGTTATTCCAGAGAGGGCAAGCCTGGCAGGGTTATTCCATAGAGGGCAAGCCTGGCAGTCTCTGTTTTTATTTTTGTGGCAAATGAACACAACCAAGATGTTTGGTCCTCTCTGGGGGCACTGAACAAATTAAAACTAAAATCATCCTGACTGCAACCCTCAAGGAGATGAGCTGTGAACCCTGACCCTGGGTTATGAGATATCTGATGATGAGTATGAACCAAGATGTTTGGTCCTCTCTGGAGGCACTGAACGAATTAAAACTAAAAGCGTAGCCAACTGGCTAGTCTAAGACCAACCACAACTGTTCCCCTTGTCCCAGAGGCTCCACCACATGGAAAGGAGGTCTGGGGGTCTGCTCTCGTGTCACTATGGGGGAGATGGGAAAGAGGACAGAGTAGGGGTGAGGAGGGCAGTGGTATGTATGTGTCTTACAGTGGACCGACACATCTTTGACAGAATGTCTGATAAGGAGTCTACGGCCTTGTCTCAGGCTGGTAAGTTGGTGGTTGAAGATATCCCTCTAGTGGTGTGGGGGCTGTGGCTTTGGCAAAGTGGGTAGGGTTATATCCTTCCTGTTTGGCCCTGCCTGGGGGTATCTTCGGATGGGGCCACAGTGTTTCCTGACCCCTCCTGTCTCAGCCTCAAGTATTTATGCTGCAGTAGTTTATGTGTCGGGGGGCTAGGGTCAGTTTGTTATATCTGGAGTACTTCTCCTGTCCTATCCGGTGTCCTGTGTGAATTTAAGTATGCTCTCTCTAATTTTCTCTTTCTCTCTTTCTTTCTAGCCCTAGGACCATGCCTCAGGACTACCTGACGTGATGACTCCTTGCTGTCCCCAGTCCACCTGGCCGAACATTTGAACATCTTGGCCATGTTCTGTTATAATATCCACCCGGCACAGCCAGAATAGGACTGGCCACCCCCCATAGCCTGGTTCCTCTCTAGGTTTCTTCCTAGGTTTTGGCCTTTCTATGGAGTTTTTCCTAGCCACCGTGCTTCTACACCTGCATTGCTTGCTGTTTGGGGTTTTAGGCTGGGTTTCTGTACAGCACTTTGAGATATCAGCTGATGTACGAAGGGCTTTATAAATACATTTGATTTGATGAGTCTATGGATTATTGAGGAGGTTTGTGGAAGGAATGGCGAGGAGAAAGGAGAGGAGGATACATTGAGAGTGGATGAGGCTTTCAGACTGGTATGGATGTCTTGAAGCACCTGGACCACCTAGGAGTCATGGATGTGACACACTGGGACACTGTGCAAACCAGAGTTGGGATCAATTCCATTTCAATTCCAGTCAATTTAGGAAGTACACTGAAATTCCAATTGGAATTTGGTTTACTTTTTGAATTGACTGGAATTGGAATGGAATTGATCACAATGAGGGGTGTGAATGTTAAAATGGTTAAATTAAATTGGGATCTTAACATTATGAAACACACAATGCTGGATCCTTCTGAGAATCCGTAGGCGAGCCTTCAATTTCTTCTTGCTAACGTGCAATCGTTAGAAATAAAAAATTGATGACCAACTATTATGATTATACTACCAACGGGACATTAAAAACCGTAACATCTTATGTTTCACCGAGACGTGACTGAACGAAGATATTGAACTGGCGGGATTTTCCAAGCACCGGAAGAACAGAGACGTTACCTCTGGTAAGACGAGGGGTGGGGTGTGTGTCTTTTTGTCAATAACAGCTGGTGCGCGATGTCTAATATTAAAGAAGTCTTGAGGTATTGCTCGCCTGAGGTAGAGTACCTTATGATAAGCTGTAGACCACACTACCTACCAAGAGAGTTCTCATCTATATTATTCGTAGCCGTCTATTTACCACCACAGAACGAAGCTGGCTCTAAGATACCTCTCAAACCAACTCTATAAGGCCATAAGCAAACAAGAAAATGCTCACCCAGAAGCGGCTTTCCTAGTGGCCCGGGGACTGTAATGCAGGCAAACTTAAATCAGTTTTACCAAATTTTTACCAGCATGTCACATGTACAACCAGGGCAAAAAATATCCTAGATCACCTTTACTCCACACACAGAGATGCATACAAAGCTCTCCATCGCCCTCCATTTGGCAAATCTGACCATAATTCTATCCTCCCGATTCCTGCTTACAAGCAAAAACTAAAGCAGGAAGTACCAGTGACTCGCTCAATATGGAAGTGGACAGATGACGCGGATGCTACACTACAGGACTGTTTTGCAGCACAGACTGGAATATGTTCTGGGATTCATCCAATGGCATTGAGGAGTACATCACCTCAGTCATCGGCTTCATCAATAAGTGCATCGATGACGTCCTCCCCACGGTGACTGTACGTACATATCCCAACCAGAAGCCATGGATTACAGGCAACATCTGCATTGAGCTAAAGGATCGAGCTGCCGCTTTCAATGAGCGGGAGACTAATCCAAACGCGTATAAGAAATCCCGCTATGCCCTCAGATAAACCATCAAACAAGCAAAGCGTCAATACAGGATTAAGATTGAATCCTACTACACCGGCTCTGACGCTCGTCGGATGTGGAAGGGCTTGAAAGGGTTTACAAACTATTACGGACTACAAAGGGGAAACACAGACACAAGCTGCCCAGTGAAGCGAGCCTACCAGACGAGCTAAATGCCTTTAATGCTCGCTTTGAGGCAAGCAACACTGAAGCATGCACGAGATCACCAGCTGTCCTGGATGACTGTGTGATAACGCTCTCGGTAGCCGATGTGAGCAAGACCTTTAAACAGGTCAACATTCACAAAGCCGCCGGGCCAGACGGATTACCCAGGCCAGTCCCAGTGTCTCTAGCCCAGCCCAGGGCCAGACGGATTACCCAGGCCAGTCCCAGTGTCTCTAGCCCAGCCCAGGGCCAGACGGATTACCCAGGCCAGTCCCAGTGTCTCTAGCCCAGCCCAGGGCCAGACGGATTACCCAGGCCAGTCCCAGTGTCTCTAGCCCAGCCCAGGGCCAGACGGATTACCCAGGCCAGTCCCAGTGTCTCTAGCCCAGCCCAGGGCCAGACGGATTACCCAGGCCAGTCCCAGTGTCTCTAGCCCAGCCCAGGGCCAGACGGATTACCCAGGCCAGTCCCAGTGTCTCTAGCCCAGCCCAGGGCCAGACGGATTACCCAGGCCAGTCCCAGTGTCTCTAGCCCAGCCCAGGGCCAGACGGATTACCCAGGCCAGTCCCAGTGTCTCTAGCCCAGCCCAGGGCCAGACGGATTACCCAGGCCAGTCCCAGTGTCTCTAGCCCAGCCCAGGGCCAGACGGATTACCCAGGCCAGTCCCAGTGTCTCTAGCCCAGCCCAGGGCCAGGGATTACCCAGGCCAGTCCCAGTGTCTCTAGCCCAGCCCAGGGCCAGACGGATTACCCAGGCCAGTCCCAGTGTCTCTAGCCCAGCCCAGGGCCAGACGGATTACCCAGGCCAGTCCCAGTGTCTCTAGCCCAGCCCAGGGCCAGACGGATTACCCAGGCCAGTCCCAGTGTCTCTAGCCCAGCCCAGGGCCAGACGGATTACCCAGGCCAGTCCCAGTGTCTCTAGCCCAGCCCAGGGCCAGACGGATTACCCAGGCCAGTCCCAGTGTCTCTAGCCCAGCCCAGGGCCAGACGGATTACCCAGGCCAGTCCCAGTGTCTCTAGCCCAGCCCAGGGCCAGACGGATTACCAGGATGTGTACTCAAAGCATGCGGGGACCAACTGTCAAGTGTCTTCACTGACATTTTCAACCTCTGACCGAGTCTGTAATACCTACTTGTCTCAAGCAGACTACCATAGTCCCTTGCCCAAAGAAGTGAAGCTAATCTGCCTAAATGATTACCGCCCGTGGCACTCATGACATTAGCAATGAAAGGCTGGTCATGGCTCACATCAACAGCATCCTCCCGGATACCCTAGACCCACTCCAATTCGCATACCGCCCCAACAGATCCACAGATGACGCAATCTCAATCGCACTCCACACCGCCTTTTCTCACCAGGACAAAAGGAACACCCATGTGAGAATGCTGTTCATCGACTACAGCTCAGCATTCAACACCATAGTGCCCACGAAGCTCGTCACTGAGCTAAGGACTCTGGGACTAAACACCCCCCTCTGCAACTAACTGGATCCTGGACTTCCTGGCCAGGAGTTCTTTTTACACCATGTGACCTAATTAGGAAAAACTGGTCGCATCATATTCCATATCAAACCTTTTTACAACTGATTAATCACTGTCATACATAAAGGCCCAGAGTTTTCCTAGTTAGGTTAACATATAAGGAAAAACTCCAGGCCCCAGGGGGTAAATATTGCCCCACCACTCTGGGACCTATGTGTAACGGATGTGAAACGGCTAGCTTAGATAGCGGTGGTGCGCGCTAAATAGCGTTTCAATCGGTGACGTCACTTGCTCTGAGACCTTGAAGTAGTAGTTCCCCTTTGCTCTGCAAGGGCGGCGGCTTTTGTGGAGCGATGGGTAACGATGCTTCGTGGGTGTCAGTTGTTGATGTGTGCAGAGGGTCCCTGGTTGGCGCCCGGGCGAGGGGACGGTCTAAAGTTATACTGTTACATTGGTGCCGTGACCCGGATCACTGGTTGCTGCGGAAAAGGAGGAGGTCAAAAGGGGGGTGAGTGTAACAGATGTGAAACGGCTAGCTGAGTTAGCGGTGCACGCTAAATAGCGTTTCAATCGGTCTGCTTGCAGTTGTCAGTCACCCTCAGGTATGTGGGACGATCTGGGTTTTTACTCAGGAACGTTTCTTGGGATACTTTTGATGTGTCAAGTGGGCGAGATGCGCAGTCTGTGTTTGACTTTAAGAATTTTGAGACGTCTTGAGTTAAACTTCGTAGAGAAACTCGTTGTCCAAACCTACGATGGCGCAGCTGTCATGGAATGTCTCTGCTGTTAGTATTTACAGCTGAGTCCCCCCCACCTGTTCAGTGATTAAGAGGTGATGAATACTCCACTCCACTGTCAACTCAATCCCCTGACATGAACTGAAACCATGTCTCATGTGCCCTCTCACCCATTGGCACATTGAATGTTACCTCTACCAATCACTGCGAGAACCACTATCAATGTACTCTCACTACTGCATGTAGAGTCAATCACAAACACATTATTACACATCAGTGCTTGGACTAACTCATTCTGATCTCTTTTGTCTCACTGTGTAGTGTGTGGTTTTTATTGTCTTTTGTCTAATCAGTTAAATCAAATCTAATTTTATTGGTCACATACACATGGTTAGCAGATGTTAATGGTCCTCGTACACATGGTTAGCAGATGTTAATGCGAGTGTAGCGAAATGCTTGTGCTTCTAGTTCCGACAATGCAGTAGTAATCTAACCTAACAATTCCACAACTACTACCTTATACACACAAGTGTAAGGGGATAAAGAATACGTACATAAAGATATATGAATGAGTGATGGTACAGAACGGCATAGACAGGATGCAGTAGATGGTATCGAGTACAGTATATACATATGAGATGAGTAATGTAGGGTATGTAAACAAAGTGGCATAGTTTAAAGTGGATAGTGATACATGTATTACATAAAGATGCAGTAGATGATATAGAGTACAGTATATACATATGAGATATAGTGATGGTACAGAACGGCATAGACAGGATGCAGTAGATGGTATCGAGTACAGTATATATCCTGTCCTGCACTGGTCAAGCTTCTGAACACCTCAACTCGTCACTACTGTGAGCTCTTTCCCACTCTGTAAATGGCCCCTCTCATTCCCATTCTATTGTGCTATAAATGTCTTTATTAAATGCTTTAGGTTAAAGTCATTAGTCTTTGATGATTTAAAAAAACAAAAACACTTTGTTTGTTTTCTCTGTGCATTCCGCGTATCCTATCCTCCTCAATTATTAAAGTCACCAGCCGCCACTGATCTACAGTGACACCATTTTTTCTGTGGGGTTCATTTGGAAAGAGGCTGTTTAAGCGACATTGCTCAAATTGTTCTCTGTCCACACAGTATTGACAGTCCTCCGGATCCCTTGGTCAAGTTCCTTGTACAAGAAGAGCTCAAATAAGCAAAGAGAAACGACAGTCCATCATTACTTTAAGACTTGAAGGTCAGGAACTTTTAAAGTTTCTACAAGTGCAGTCGCAAAAACCATGAAGCGCGATGATGAAACTGTCTCTCGTGAGGACCGCCTGAAACGAGTGCGCTGAGAGTCAGGAAACAAGTTCAGGGAGTGAGTGTTATAATAAATAAACAAAACAATGAGCACAAACCACAAAACAACACACCGACAAGGGGAGGGACCGACACAGAGTCAATAACACCTCAGGAAAGAGCCAAGGGGAGGGACCGACACAGAGTCAATAACACCTGAGGAAAGAGCCAAGGGGAGGGACCGACACAGAGTCAATAACACCTGAGGAAAGAGCCAAGGGGAGGGACCGACACAGAGTCAATAACACCTGAGGAAAGAGCCAAGGGGAGGGACCGACACAGAGTCAATAACACCTGAGGAAAGAGCCAAGGGGAGGGACCGACACAGAGTCAATAACACCTGAGGAAAGAGCCAAGGGGAGGGACCGACACAGAGTCAATAACACCTGAGGAAAGAGCCAAGGGGAGGGACCGACACAGGGAAGATAATCAAGGAAGTGATGGAGTCCAGGTGAGTGACAGATATAGGGAAGATAATCAAGGAGGTGATGGAGACCGGGTGAGTGACAGATATAGGGAAGATAATCAAGGAAGTGATGGAGTCCAGGTGAGTGAGAGATATAGAGAAGATAATCAAGGAGGTGATGGAGTCCAGGGGAGTGACAGATATAGGGAAGATAATCAGTGTGTCAAATCGGAGGGCATGCTGTCCGGTCCTCTGGCAGTCTATGGGTGTGCCACAGGGTTCAATTCTCGGGCCGACTATTTTCTCTGTATATATCAATGATGTTGCTCTTGCTGCGGGCGATTCCCTGATCCACCTCTACGCAGACAACACCATTCTATATACTTCCGGCCCGTCCTTGGACACTGTGCTATCTAACCTCCAGACGAGCTTCAATGCCATACAACACTCCTTCCGTGGCCTCCAACTGCTCTTAAACGCTAGTAAACCAAATGCATGGTTTTCAACCGATCGCTGCCTGCACCCGCACGCCTGACCAGCATCACCACCCTGGATGGTTCCGACCTTGAATATGTGGACATCTATAAGTACCTAGGTGTCTGGCTAGACTGCAAACTCTCCTTCCAGACTCATATCAAACATCTCCAATCGAAAATCAAATCAAGAGTCGGCTTTCTATTCCGCAACAAAGCCTCCTTCACTCACGCCGCCAAACTTTCCCTAGTAAAACTGACTCTCCTACCGATCCTCGACTTTGGCGATGTCATCTACAGAATTGCTTCCAACACTCTACTCAGCAAACTGGATGCAGTTTATCACAGTGCCATCCGTTTTGTCACTAAAGCACCTTATACCACCCACCACTGCGACTTGTATGCTCTAGTCGGCTGGCCCTCGCTACATATTCGTCGCCAGACCCACTGGCTCCAGGTCATCGACAAGTCCATGCTAGGTAAAGCTCCGCCTTATCTCAGTTCACTGGTCACGATGGCAACACCCATCCGTAGCACGCGCTGCAGCAGGTGTATCTCACTGATCATCCCTAAAGCCAACACCTCATTTGGCCGCCTTTCGTTCCAGTACTCTGCTGCCTGTGACTGGAACGAATTGCAAAAATCGCTGAAGTTGGAGACTTTTATCTCCCTCACCAACTTCAAACATCTGCTATCTGAGCAGCTAACCGATCGCTGCAGCTGTACATAGCCTAATGGTAAATCGCCCACCCATTTTCACCTACCTCATCCCCATACTGTTTTTATTTATTTACTTTTCTGCTCTTTTGCACACCAATATCTCTACCTGTACATGACCATCTGATCATTTATCACTCCAGTGTTAATCTGCAAAATTGTAATTTTCGCCTACCTCCTCAAGCCTTTTGCACACATTGTATATAGACTCCCCTTTTTTTCTACTGTGTTATTGACTTGTTAATTGTTTACTCCATGTGTAACTCTGTGTTGTCTGTTCACACTGCTATGCTTTATCTTGGCCAGGTCGCAGTTGCAAATGAGAACTTGTTCTCAACTAGCCTACCTGGTTAAATAAAGGTGTTCTCAACTGGCCTACCTGGTTAAATAAAGGTGTTCTCAACTAGCCTACCTGGTTAAATAAAGGTGTTCTCAACTAGCCTACCTGGTTAAATAAAGGTGTTCTCAACTAGCCTACCTGGTTAAATAAAGGTGTTCTCAACTGGCCTACCTGGTTAAATAAAGGTGTTCTCAACTAGCCTACCTGGTTAAATAAAGGTGTTCTCAACTGGCCTACCTGGTTAAATAAAGGTGTTCTCAACTAGCCTACCTGGTTAAATAAAGGTGTTCTCAACTAGCCTACCTGGTTAAATAAAGGTGTTCTCAACTAGCCTACCTGGTTAAATAAAGGTGTTCTCAACTGGCCTACCTGGTTAAATAAAGGTGTTCTCAACTAGCCTACCTGGTTAAATAAAGGTGTTCTCAACTAGCCTACCTGGTTAAATAAAGGTGTTCTCAACTAGCCTACCTGGTTAAATAAAGGTGTTCTCAACTGGCCTACCTGGTTAAATAAAGGTGTTCTCAACTAGCCTACCTGGTTAAATAAAGGTGTTCTCAACTAGCCTACCTGGTTAAATAAAGGTGTTCTCAACTAGCCTACCTGGTTAAATAAAGGTGTTCTCAACTGGCCTACCTGGTTAAATAAAGGTGTTCTCAACTAGCCTACCTGGTTAAATAAAGGTGTTCTCAACTGGCCTACCTGGTTAAATAAAGGTGTTCTCAACTAGCCTACCTGGTTAAATAAAGGTGTTCTCAACTAGCCTACCTGGTTAAATAAAGGTGTTCTCAACTGGCCTACCTGGTTAAATAAAGGTGTTCTCAACTAGCCTACCTGGTTAAATAAAGGTGTTCTCAACTACCCTACCTGGTTAAATAAAGGTGTTCTCAACTAGCCTACCTGGTTAAATAAAGGTGTTCTCAACTAGCCTACCTGGTTAAATAAAGGTGAAATAAAAACATTTAAAAAAATTTAAAAGGAGGTGATGGAGTCCAGGTGAGTGTCATGAGGCGCTGGTGCACAAAACGATGGTGACAGGTTTGCGGGATAATCAGCAGCCTGACGACCTAGAGGCCGGAGAGGGAGTATAATCAGCAGCCTGATGACCTAGAGGCTGGAGAGGGAGTATAATCAGCAGCCTGATGACCTAGAGGCAGGAGAGGGAGTATAATCAGCAGCCTGATGACCTAGAGGCTGGAGAGGGAGTATAATCAGCAGCCTGACGACCTAGAGGCTGGAGAGGGAGTATAATCAGCAGCCTGACGACCTAGAGGCCGGAGAGGGAGTATAATCAGCAGCCTGACGACCTAGAGGCCAGAGAGGGAGTATAATCAGCAGCCTGACGACCTAGAGGCCGGAGAGGGAGTATAATCAGCAGCCTGGTGACCTAGAGGCCGGAGAGGGAGTATAATCAGCAGCCTGGTGACCTAGAGGCCGGAGAGGGAGTATAATCAGCAGCCTGACGACCTAGAGGCCGGAGAGGGAGTATAATCAGCAGCCTGATGACCTAGAGGCCGGAGAGGGAGTATAATCAGCAGCCTGATGACCTAGAGGCCGGAGAGGGAGTATAATCAGCAGCCTGGTGACCTAGAGGCCGGAGAGGGAGTATAATCAGCAGCCTGGTGACCTAGAGGCCGGAGAGGGAGTATAATCAGCAGCCTGGTGACCTAGAGGCCGGAGAGGGAGTATAATCAGCAGCCTGGTGACCTAGAGGCCAGAGAGGGAGTATAATCAGCAGCCTGACGACCTAGAGGCCGGAGAGGGAGTATAATCAGCAGCCTGACGACCTAGAGGCCGGAGAGGGAGTATAATCAGCAGCCTGACGACCTAGAGGCCGAGGGAGTATAATCAGCAGCCTGACGACCTAGAGGCCGGAGAGGGAGTATAATCAGCAGCCTGACAACCTAGAGGCCGGAGAGGGAGTATAATCAGCAGCCTGACGACCTAGAGGCCAGAGAGGGAGTATAATCAGCAGCCTGACGACCTAGAGGCCGGAGAGGGAGTATAATCAGCAGCCTGACGACCTAGAGGCCGGAGAGAGGAGTATAATCAGCAGCCTGACAACCTAGAGGCCAGAGAGGGAGTATAATCAGCAGCCTGACAACCTAGAGGCCGGAGAGGGAGTATAATCAGCAGCCTGACGACCTAGAGGCCGGAGAGGGAGTATAATCAGCAGCCTGATGACCTAGAGGCCGGAGAGGGAGTATAATCAGCAGCCTGATGACCTAGAGGCCGGAGAGGGAGTATAATCAGCAGCCTGGTGACCTAGAGGCCGGAGAGGGAGTATAATCAGCAGCCTGGTGACCTAGAGGCCGGAGAGGGAGTATAATCAGCAGCCTGGTGACCTAGAGGCCGGAGAGGGAGTATAATCAGCAGCCTGGTGACCTAGAGGCCGGAGAGGGAGTATAATCAGCAGCCTGACGACCTAGAGGCCGGAGAGGGAGTATAATCAGCAGCCTGACGACCTAGAGGCCGGAGAGGGAGTATAATCAGCAGCCTGACGACCTAGAGGCCGGAGAGGGAGTATAATCAGCAGCCTGACGACCTAGAGGCCGGAGAGGGAGTATAATCAGCAGCCTGACGACCTAGAGGCCGGAGAGGGAGTATAATCAGCAGCCTGACAACCTAGAGGCCGGAGAGGGAGTATAATCAGCAGCCTGACGACCTAGAGGCCAGAGAGGGAGTATAATCAGCAGCCTGACGACCTAGAGGCCGGAGAGGGAGTATAATCAGCAGCCTGACGACCTAGAGGCCGGAGAGGGAGTATAATCAGCAGCCTGACAACCTAGAGGCCAGAGAGGGAGTATAATCAGCAGCCTGACAACCTAGAGGCCGGAGAGGGAGTATAATCAGCAGCCTGACGACCTAGAGGCCGGAGAGGGAGTATAATCAGCAGCCTGACGACCTAGAGGCCGGAGAGGGAGTATAATCAGCAGCCTGACGACCTAGAGGCCGGAGAGGGAGTATAATCAGCAGACTGACAACCTAGAGGCGGGAGAGGGAGTATAATCAGCAGACTGACAACCTAGAGGCCGGAGAGGGAGTATAATCAGCAGCCTGATGACCTAGAGGCCGGAGAGGGAGTATAATCAGCAGGCTGATGACCTAGAGGCCGGAGAGGGAGTATAATCAGCAGGCTGATGACCTAGAGGCCGGAGAGGGAGTATAATCAGCAGCCTGACGACCTAGAGGCCGGAGAGGGAGTATAATCAGCAGCCTGACGACCTAGAGGCCGGAGAGGGAGTATAATCAGCAGCCTGACGACCTAGAGGCCGGAGAGGGAGTATAATCAGCAGCCTGACGACCTAGAGGCCGGAGAGGGAGTATAATCAGCAGCCTGATGACCTAGAGGCCGGAGAGGGAGTATAATCAGCAGCCTGACGACCTAGAGGCCGGAGAGGGAGTATAATCAGCAGCCTGACGACCTAGAGGCCGGAGAGGGAGTATAATCAGCAGCCTGACGACCTAGAGGCCGGAGAGGGAGTATAATCAGCAGCCTGACGACCTAGAGGCCGGAGAGGGAGTATAATCAGCAGCCTGGTGACCTAGAGGCCGGAGAGGGAGTATAATCAGCAGCCTGACAACCTAGAGGCCGGAGAGGGAGTATAATCAGCAGCCTGATGACCTAGAGGCCGGAGAGGGAGTATAATCAGCAGCCTGACGACCTAGAGGCCGGAGAGGGAGTATAATCAGCAGCCTGGTGACCTAGAGGCCGGAGAGGGAGTATAATCAGCAGCCTGGTGACCTAGAGGCAGGAGAGGGAGTATAATCAGCAGGCTGACGACCTAGAGGCCGGAGAGGGAGTATAATCAGCAGGCTGATGACCTAGAGGCCGGAGAGGGAGTATAATCAGCAGCCTGATGACCTAGAGGCCGGAGAGGGCCTGAGTATAATCAGCAGCCTGGTGACCTAGAGGCTGGAGAGGGAGTATAATCAGCAGCCTGGTGACCTAGAGGCCGGAGAGGGAGTATAATCAGCAGCCTGATGACCTAGAGGCCGGAGAGGGAGTATAATCAGCAGCCTGGTGACCTAGAGGCTGGAGAGGGAGTATAATCAGCAGCCTGATGACCTAGAGGCTGGAGAGGGAGTATAATCAGCAGCCTGATGACCTAGAGGCTGGAGAGGGAGTATAATCAGCAGCCTGATGACCTAGAGGCCGGAGAGGGAGTATAATCAGCAGGCTGATGACCTAGAGGCCGGAGAGGGGGAGTATAATCAACAGCCTGGTGACCTAGAGGCCGGAGAGGGAGTATAATCAGCAGCCTGATGACCTAGAGGCCGGAGAGGGAGTATAATCAGCAGCCTGGTGACCTAGAGGCCGGAGAGGGAGTATAATCAGCAGCCTGATATAATCAGCAGCCTGACCTAGAGGCCGGAGAGGGAGTATAATCAGCAGCCTAATGACCTAGAGGCCGGAGAGGGGAGTATAATCAGCAGCCTGGTGACCTAGAGGCCGGAGAGGGAGTATAATCAGCAGCCTGGTGACCTAGAGGCCGGAGAGGGAGTATAATCAGCAGCCTGATGACCTAGAGGCCGGAGAGGGAGTATAATCAGCAGCCTGGTGACCTAGAGGCCGGAGAGGGAGTATAA
The DNA here is from genome assembly GCF_023373465.1 of Oncorhynchus keta. Classification (NCBI taxonomy): domain Eukaryota; kingdom Metazoa; phylum Chordata; class Actinopteri; order Salmoniformes; family Salmonidae; genus Oncorhynchus; species Oncorhynchus keta. The sequence continues at coordinate 2,710,267 of NC_068448.1, read as the reverse complement.
TCAGCAGCCTGGTGACCTAGAGGCCGGAGAGGGAGTATAATCAGCAGCCTGGTGACCTAGAGGCCGGAGAGGGAGTATAATCAGCAGCCTGGTGACCTAGAGGCCGGAGAGGGAGTATAATCAGCAGCCTGATGACCTAGAGGCCGGAGAGGGAGTATAATCAGCAGCCTGATGACCTAGAGGCCGGAGAGGGAGTATAATCAGCAGCCTGGTGACCTAGAGACCGGAGAGGGAGTATAATCAGCAGCCTGATGACCTAGAGGCCGGAGAGGGAGTATAATCAGCAGCCTGATGACCTAGAGGCCGGAGAGGGAGTATACGTGACACCACCACAGGAAAGGAAGACCCAGAGTTTGATGAACCTCATTTTTTAGGTCCTCTAAATCTGACTCAAAGGTCTGAGCAAAGACAAACAGAGGCTCCTCATTCAAGAATGTTGTCCTCTTTAGGTTGAGAGACTGGACCCCTTTGCATTATCTCGCAATTCTTCTTTGAAAAACGCCTCTGCAGCTCAGCTGTGAGACTGTCAAGCATCTGATAAAAGATAAGCTCTTTGGAAGCTCTCACCATCCCTTTGGTCACTATCTTTCTGTCCTACGGTGCTCATAAATGAGTTGTGAAATCTTAAGCTTGTTTTAGACTGTCTTTAACACACTGTTTGTACACTTATTTCACAGAGCTCTGAAATCTCTTCAACCTCTTTCCATAGTTCTCCATAGTAACCCTACCTTCTGTAGTCCTGTAATGTGTCTAAGGGCACCTACTAGATCCACAGCCCTTCCTGTAATGTGTCTAAGGGCACCTACTAGATCCACAGCCCTTCCTGTAATGTGTCTGTAAGGGCACCTACTAGATCCACAGCCCTTCCTGTAATGTGTCTGTAAGGGCACCTACTAGATCCACAGCCCTTCCTGTAATGTGTCTAAGGGCACCTACTAGATCCACAGCCCTTCCTGTAATGTATCTAAGGGCACCTACTAGATCCACAGCCCTTCCTGTAATGTGTCTAAGGGCACCTACTAGATCCACAGCCCTTCCTGTAATGTGTCTAAGGGCACCTACTAGATCCACAGCCCTTCCTGTAATGTGTCTAAGGGCACCTACTAGATCCACAGCCCTTCCTGTAATGTGTCTAAGGACACCTACTAGATCCACAGCCCTTCCTGTAATGTGTCTAAGGGCACCTACTAGATCCACAGCCCTTCCTGTAATGTGTCTAAGGACACCTACTAGATCCACAGCCCTTCCTGTAATGTGTCTAAGGGCACCTACTAGATCCACAGCCCTTCCTGTAATGTGTCTAAGGGCACCTACTAGATCCACAGCCCTTCCTGTAATGTGTCTAAGGGCACCTACTAGATCCACAGCCCTTCCTGTAATGTGTCTGTAAGGGCACCTACTAGATCCACAGCCCTTCCTGTATAATGTGTCTGTAAGGGCACCTACTAGATCCACAGCCCTTCCTGTAATGTGTCTAAGGACACCTACTAGATCCACAGCCCTTCCTGTAATGTGTCTAAGGACACCTACTAGATCCACAGCCCTTCCTGTAATGTGTCTAAGGGCACCTACTAGATCCACAGCCCTTCCTGTAATGTGTCTAAGGGCACCTACTAGATCCACAGCCCTTCCTGTAATGTGTCTAAGGGCACCTACTAGATCCACAGCCCTTCCTGTAATGTGTCTAAGGGCACCTACTAGACCCACAGCCCTTCCTGTAATGTATCTAAGGGCACCTACTAGATCCACAGCCCTTCCTGTAATGTGTCTAAGGACACCTACTAGATCCACAGCCCTTCCTGTAATGTGTCTAAGGGCACCTACTAGACCCACAGCCCTTCCTGTAATGTGTCTAAGGGCACCTACTAGATCCACAGCCCTTCCTGTAATGTGTCTAAGGACACCTACTAGATCCACAGCCCTTCCTGTAATGTGTCTAAGGGCACCTACTAGATCCACAGCCCTTCCTGTAATGTGTCTAAGGGCACCTACTAGATCCACAGCCCTTCCTGTAATGTGTCTAAGGGCACCTACTAGATCCACAGCCCTTCCTGTAATGTGTCTAAGGGCACCTACTAGATCCACAGCCCTTCCTGTAATGTGTCTAAGGACACCTACTAGATCCACAGCCCTTCCTGTAATGTGTCTAAGGGCACCTACTAGAGCCACAGCCCTTCCTGTAATGTGTCTAAGGGCACCTACTAGATCCACAGCCCTTCCTGTAATGTGTCTAAGGGCACCTACTAGAGCCACAGCCCTTCCTGTAATGTGTCTAAGGGCACCTACTAGAGCCACAGCCATCGCTAGGTCAAGAGAGCTTGATTGGAGCATGTCAGAAAGACATTTGGCATCACCAAGCACTCTACAAAAGGTAACCAAAAGCCCTATGAAATGTAAATCTGTCTGAGAAAGAAGGCCCCTTGTCTCCACTGATCTATCACCACTATTTTCAAGTGTGATATCCTGTAGCGCTCTCAGAACTGCAGGAAGCCTGTCCCTCAGATTACGGCATGCCATGTATCTGCAGGCCCACCTTCCATCCGTAAGTCTCCGTAGTTCCCCGGGCTGCTGCTGTGGATACATCTCTTTCTGAACTGCATGACACTGGAGACGAACGTACAAATCAGAGTTATAAAGTTTCTGCAGGAGAGCATAAAAAAAAAAAAAAGGTGAACTGCCTCTGGCACGGATTGTACAGCATCGACAAGAACCACACTCAAGGAAATGTGCAATGACAGTGCACATAAATTGCAAATCCTGCACTGTTCTTAATCCGTGCAGACACACCAGAATGCTTTCTGCTCATGACGGGTGTACCGATTATTTCTGGAGTCCAGACCATGTTTTTCCAAGGCAATCAATTATAATTTTTTTGCGAGACCTGCTGCATCTAAGCTTTCAGCTGACTGAAAGTGTAAAAAGATTTTGTGGATGGCCCCGTTGTCATAGTACCTCACAACTAAAAACATTTTTTTATTTTTAAGTCTTTGGTTTCATCTGCAAATCACACTAAACTTATTTAACATTGTACCATCTCAGCTAAGCCCTCAAGAACTGCCTTCTAGATTTGGTGGCTTGTGTACTTAGCATTGACACATGCTTTCATCCTTTTCTCTGTGAGAGGGTCAGGCGTGACTATTTCTCCTGTAACAAGATAGCTCAGATGTTTAATATTGAAATATTGAAAGCAACAAAAAAACAAAAAACACCCCAACAGTAGATGTATAGGTATCAAATTAAAATGTTTATTACAAAACAAGAAAACACTTCCCAAAGAGAAAACAGAAATCCACTTTGGGTTTAAAAAAAAAAATATATATATATATATATATATATAACATGAAAAGGACAGTTCACCCATCCTGACCCATCCTGGCCCATCCTGACTCATCCTGGCCCATCCAGTTCACCCATCCTGACCCACCCAGTTCACCCATCCTGACCCATCCAGTTCACCCATCCTGACCCATCCAGTTCACACTCATAAATCCTGAAAAATACTAAATAAAAAGTACAACATTTACCAAAACATGAGCAAAGTAGCAGTTGTGTGAACATTCTGTAGCTAGCTCTACTGCCACATACTTATTCAAATTGGCGTGCCAAGGTTAAACAGTAACAAGTTCAGTTTACCATTCCTTTCACCATAAACAGGCTATGTGTCATGAAACTAGCTCGACCCATTCAGGCTGTAAACATTCAAGGTAGAAACTCGTGTTGCATAGCATGAATATTCAAATCAGTTTAACACAGATAAAACAAACAAGACGTGACAAATCAGAAGAACTAGAAGGAGAGAAATGCGCTGTGGAAAATAGGAATGTAGGCTACGGTGTTACTAACGTTAGCTACAGCTAGTGGCAGAGCAGTGGCAAGAGGGCCAACTATGGCCAGTTAAATGAACGTTAGTCAAACCCTTTGCTTGTGGCATATCTCCTGCCTTGTTCGTCACTGACATAAATGCCTGGTACTGTCGTCTGCACAAATAGGGCTCTACCCGTACAGAGCACACGGCCCCTTTGCCCATCCAGTGTTTACGCTCAAAGTGTTCAATAGAGGCATTTTGTATGTTATGAATTTCGAGCTGTGAATTATGAAAATAAAACATTTTAATAAGGTCTGTGCACGGCCCTGGTCATCAGACCGTATAACGCCTCGATCACCCCTACATTGTGATTGCGCGTAATGGTACGCGGCATCATCTGGATACGTGTGCAACAAAAGTTCAACATTTCCCCTTCTGCTACCATTTCTGTCAAGCCGTCTGCACATGCAGGTTGACAAATCCAACGTGTGCACCACACAGAACGTACCGCAACGCAAACGCAGCATTCCATTGGAAAGGAATGTACTTCTGGTGTATCCAAAACGCAATAACACTGTCGGTGTGACCGAGGCGTAACACTTTGAACACAATACCTGTTGTGTACAAGTAGCTAACTAACTAGGTCAATATAAAGTTGTAGCTCAACAGCAAGCAAGTCACCATGTAGCTAACGTTACTGTTACAACTGTTCTAACTTATAGTCCTACCAAAGGACCTTGGTAGCTAAAAGGCACCATACGTTTTCAAAGATGTAACGTTACCATGAAATAGTAGTGATCGTTTTAAGTAGAACAAAAAACGACTTATATTTGATCACCACCGCAGAAGCTTCGCTATTCGCCATCTTCCAATTTGTTTTTTGTTGTTTACGTGAAGATATCTAACGTTAGCTATCAAAACTAGCAGCCCTCTCTCTTCTAATGATGCATACATGATGCATGTTGGCTATGAAATCCCCGAAGTGTGCAGCGAATTCTACTAGATGACATGCCGACAAGAGTAGGTCTATAACATCCTGACATTTAAATCCTACTCGATCAACAACAAAAAATGCACATACTATAAAACATTCAATGTTGGCATACGAGAATGCATCATTCGCGATTGCGCTGTTTCCCGGTATTCGTTGATTTCAGTAGGTCCGCCCCTTATCTAATGATCAGCTGCTGTCAAAACCGAAATGAGTATGACATCCGGTCATTTAAAGTGTCAAAACCCAAATGAGTATGACATCCGGTCATTTAAAGTGTCAAAACCCAAATGAGTATGACATCCGGTCATTTAAAGTGTCAAAACCCAAATGAGTATGACATCCGGCCATTTAAAGTGTCAAAACCCAAATGAGTATGACATCCGGCCATTTAAAGTGTCAAAACCCAAATGAGTATGACATCCGGCCATTTAAAGTATACACCATTTCCGAAATGACACATAATATTAAACTGTCTTTTTTTTTTCACGTGCTCAAACGACCTGCTATTTAGGATGCAGGTATGTGTATGTAGTATGGGTATTTGGATATACAAACCTCTGCCTCGAATCGTTGAGGTTCTCAAATTAATGTCTCCCAAATGAATGAACAAACAAACAATGTTTACACACAAGACACCGTAGATATATGTTGTTTACTAGTATGTTTGTTACATAGGAGCAAAATCAAACAAATACATTACTACAAAAGTTGACACAAACTATGCTTTTTCAGTTTCAGGAAGGCAGAGACATGGTCTGGAAATGGCGTAACAATAATGCATTATAACCCTTGACACCATGAACGTGGGATTGCTTCATTAAAACAGTTTTGTTAACGTTTAGGACTACCCATCCCTTTACTCATTGAAACTAAATGGACAAATATCAAAAATAAAATGACTAATTCAGACAAAGGTAAAAAATAAAATCCATAGAAAAGGGTGATGAGTGTCCTTTCAGGCAACATACTTCATAAAGTGCAGATATTAAATTTTTGTATTTCATACACTGGCCATGATTTAAATATTATTTCATAAAAAGACATGGTTGGAAGGAATAAGGCAGGCTAATGATCACCAATTACTTGTGAATAATAATAATAATAATAATAATAAAAATAAATGTTAAAACACCCCCCACCAAATAAAAGTGCTAAAACAACATACGAAGAAAAAAAAAAACTCTTAAAATTGTCACAAGGTCTTATGACATATTCGTTATTGCCTGTTATAGTCCTCAGTTCCTCTAAACACAATTTGTTTAAATGAAAAATAAAAAGCAGGCAAATTATCAAACTAATAAAATATTTTATATATCTATACACTCAAAGCGCAGAACAGTGACAAGAGGCAAATACAGGACTTGGAATAGAAAACACATTGACCACAGTATAAATTCTAGTACTTCAACTTCAAGGCACAAGACTATGTTAAATAGACAGTTAACTTTGTATCAAAGTCTGTTTTTATTTTGACCTGAATTGCCATTCAATAAATAACTTGGGTGTAGTTGAGCTTAATGCTATACATCATGCAGTCTTACAAATGTTACCTAGTACACCTTCAAAAGTGTGGGGAGAAATGTTAAGCAGTTAATAAGTTGAATAATGAAGTCAAATGTAAATTCACTGTTTTCTTAATGCGCTAGGCTATTGCTTTTTAAAAAGCAGTGATTTGGTGGAAGAGACAAGAGAGTTTTAAACAGCATTGTCAAAGCTACCATGTCTGAAATAGTTCAATCAAACATCTGGAGCAGAGATACGTAATACACATCTCCCATCACCGAAAGAAACACAAAATCCCTTGTGAGCTGGTACAATCCCCCCCCTCTTCATCAATATAAAAACTGAAATAGTTATTCAGTTCTTCTTAACCACATGCTAACACATCAAACACCTGTCTAGCTGTGTCCGTGACATTACATTCTACATCGATGGGATATTTCTTTAGTTAAATCAAATAGAAGAGAAAAAAAAAATGAAGGGATTTATTATTTGAATGTAAATGTTGATTGAACAAGACACAAGCATACATCACAATCAACTACAGGTTACATACTGAATGAGGGATGAGTCAAAACAGACAATCTGATTGAAGTGTAATAACCATCTGTTATTAACACGTTATTCATATGTTATGACCTGTTACCATGACCTGCTATTCACGTTATTCACATGTTTTAACCTGTTATGACCGGTTATTCACATGCTATAATACCTGGTATTAACTTCAACTGATTTAAGGAAATGCTAGATCCTCGTTGTGAAATTGTAGCCTGGTCCCAGATCCGGTTGGGCCATGTTGCCAAGTCCAATGGTGGTTAAGTTGACAGCACGAACTGATCTGGGACCAGGCTAGTGAATTGTCCAAGTCATCCACTGCTTTCCTTTGACCTTTAGTTTAGTTTTATTGGGATAAAATATCGTTATGTTAATCAAAGGCCACAAAAATATACTGTACATGCATGTCATGTAAATCCACCACCAAAGCAAGGCACTATCCCAGGCCATCGATGTTATTCCTACGGAGACAAGAGATTCATTCACTTTCCTCAAGTCCACACTTATCACAAATGAGAGGATTTCAGGACATACAGTACCAGTCAACAGTTTGGACACCCCTACTCATTCAAAGGTTTTTCTTTATAAAAAAAAAAACAACAACAGTTTTGACATTGTATAATAAGAGTGAAGATATCCAAACTATGAAATAACACATTTGGAATCATGTAGTAACCAACAAAAAAAGTTAAACAAATGAAAATCTATTTTATATTTGAGATTCTTCAAAGTAGCCACCCTTTGCAGTGAAAGCTTGGCAAAATCGTGGCATTCTCTCAACCAGCTTCATGGAGGTAGTCACCTGGAATCCATTTCAATTAACAGGTGTGCCTTGTCAAAAGTAAACTTGTGGAATTCCTTTCCTTCTTAATGCGTTTGAGCCAATCAGTGGTGTTGTGACAAGGTAGGAGTGGTATACAGAAGAAGCCCTATTTGGTGAAATACCAAGTCCATATTATGATAATAACAGCTCAAATAAGCAAAGAGAAATGACAGAGCAATCATTACTTTAAGACATGAAGGTCAATCCATTTGGAACATTTCAAGAACTTTGAAAGATTCTTCAAATGCAGTCGCAAAAACCATCAAGCGCTATGATTAAACTTGCTCTCATGAGGACCACCACAGGAAAGGAAGACCCAGAATTACCGCTAAATGCAGAGGATAAATTCATTAGTTACTAGACTCTGAAATTGCAGGCCAAATAAATGCTTCACAGAGTTCAAGTAACAGGCACATCAACTGTTCAGAAGAGACTGCAGCAATTCGACCATGAAGGTCTGATTCACACAAAGAAACACGAGCAATGGACATTAGACCGGTGGAAATCTGTCCTTTGTTCCGATGAGTCCAAATTTTAGATTTTTGGTTCCAACCGCGAAAGTCTTTGTGAAACGCAGAGTAAGTGAACAGATGATCCCCACATGTGTATTTCCCACCGTGAAGCATGGAGGAGGAGGTGTGATGGTGCTTTGCTGGTGACAATGTCTGTGATTTATTTAGAGTTCAAGGCACACTTAACCAGCATGACTACCACAGCATTCTGCAGCAATACTCCATCCCATCTGGTTTGAATCTTAGTGGAACTATCGTTTGTTTTTCAACAGGACAATGATCCAACACACCTCCAGGCTGTGTAAGGGCTATTTGACCAAGAAGGAGAGTGATGGAGTGCTACATCAGGTTTGAGATGAGTTAGACCGCAGAGTGAAGGAAAAGCAGCCAGCAAGTGCTCATCATAATGTGGGAACTCCTTCAAGACAGTGAAATGCATTCCAGGTGAAGCTGGTTGAGAGAATTCCAAGAGTGTGCAAAGCTGTCATCAAGGCAAAGGGTGGCTACTTTGAAGATCCTCAAATATAAAATATAATTTTGATTTGTTTAACACATTTTTGGTTAACTACATGATTCCATGTGTTATTTCATAGTTTTGATGTCTTCACTAGAATTCTAAAATGTAGAAAATAGTTTAAAAAAAAATACAACTCTTGAATGAATAGGTGTCAACTTTTGACTGGTACTGTAGGTAACCAAAGGGTACATTTTTCCATCTTACTTTTGATATTTACTTCCACTCATTTCTGCTTCAGGTTAAAGAAGCAAATGTGAAAACGGCAAACGCAATATGTATATTTTTGCATTCAAACTGTGGTGTAACTGACTGACCCGTATCCTCCTCTAGCCTCCACCTCCAGGTTTCTGGACCAGGGGAGACATATTACTGAGGACCCGAGTCAGACCCTGGTATTGTTAAACCCCTCTCACACTACTGAGCCCAGCTGAGCTGACACAAACTGCACTGGCCGGGCCTAGTTACACATCCACCATGTCATTGTTGCTGGAACTGTGCTGAAAAGAACCCTATCAGAGCCAGCACAGTACAGCTTAGTTATATGTAAAGGGCATTTGAATAGAATAAGAGCTACACGACTGATAATCTAGAGAGAACGAGAGAGAGACGGTGGTATTTGGGGTCACTCAGGGGGAGAAATGTCACAACTTGGACCAGAACATCCAGCTGTAAAGAAATAAATAAAATGCAGATGGTGTGATCACGTCAGGGTTCAGATCAGCTGTTGTGAATCTGAAGACATTCCATAGCCCTTTGTGAGAGATCATCATCAGTTATACACCTCCCTCGTCACTTGAGGAAGGGAAGAGGGGGGAAGTATATGGAGGACAGAAAAATGGGCCACATCCAAACTATTGTCTACACTTGACATTTTATTGAGGAGGACAAGCCACAGGGTGTATTACATTGGTCTGAATTCTCTGGTGGATATATAGGACATATTCTTAAAGCAAGATGGGAGACCGGAGTCACCTGATCTAGAAGGAGAAAATTCTAGTGCAGATAAAAAAATATAAAAAAATGTTGTCTGTTATTTGTAAGTCGCTCTGGATAAGAGCGTCTGCTAAATGACTTAAATGTAAATGTGAATTTCTGGTGTTGTGTCAAAACTGATTACTACCGTTTAAGCAAACTACTATTAAAAACAGGCCTGCTCTACTGTAACAGCCACATACTGCCAACAACATGACAAGAGTATTATTACAGGTTTAACATATTGGTGCATTAAAGTAAATGAGAATATAGCTACTATCTTATTATGTTACATTTTTAAAAAAGTCACTAACAAATAGATCTCTCGTGCAAGGACACGTTTTTGTAAAGGTTTTTCTAGACAGGGGCCTCACATTGATGGAAGAGGGATTGAGCGTAGGCTAGAATTCATTCAAACATTTGTTCTTGAGCCAGAAGAAAAGTGCATGGTTTTAATCTAATGTAATTAGCAATACATTGTTCAGTGTGGGGGGGGGGGGGTTGACAAAACAGATTTCATTCTTGTTGTAAACAAACACGCTTGCTATGTTTGCACAGTGATTCTGGTTTCTGATCACTGCAGATTTGATTGAATTCCAAAACATACATTTGAAATCTGACAACTGTGTCACTGGTACTCCCAAGAGTAGCCCCCCCACCCCACCCCCGACCCCCCACCCACCCACCCCCCCACCCACCGCCATATCTTTTGACTACCCACCTGTGAGTTTAAACTAAAGAAAACCCACGAGCCTAACACCGAGTTTCATGAAGTCACAGATAAATAGGCTAGTCCTGTTGCATGCAGAAAGGAGTCTGGGTGATGATGTAAGTCCTACGTGGAGACAGACACGTTCCTGGTCAAAACAATACATCTTCTAATTTAAAATAATTCTTAAAACAGAATTATATATATATATATATATATATATATATAAATTCATGACATTTTTTTTTTTTTTTTTTTTTTCAAACACAAAAACAAATTCCTTCAGTGGGGTTGGGCTTTTTATGTTATTTTGGAAATAATTTAAATATCAAAAAACTTCTGATAGGTATTGACAAAATACAGGACTGGGGTCCAGAAATCTACGGCGCGTCCATAATCATGTCTTGGGTCCTGTTGTGCTTTTTAGCTTCCTATCAGACTGTGGGAAACAGTTCCATTTACTGGCTAATTCATGTTACTGGGGAAAACGTATAGGTTTAAATGAATCCTATTGTTTTCTGTAGGACGACACAGCTTCCAAAACGTCAGTAGAATTGGAATTCTTAAGAGCCTTGAAAGAAAATTCAACTTGTTTTTCAGTAGAGGTCGTCAAGCTGCTGGCAACACCTAGTGACTTGGTGAACAATGTGAGCCAACACACATCATGGGTGTATCTAGGCCTCTAAAACCCTGGGGTTTCATCACCTCAACCATTCAGATAGGAAGTGTTGTCTGCATCAAGAGGTTTCCATTTCAACGCTTCCGTCTTCCGTCCCAAATGACACCCCCTTCCCTTTGTAGTGCACTACTTTAGATGGCCCACAGGGCTCTGGTAAAGATTACTGCACTATACAGGGAACAGGGTGCCATTTGGGATACAGCCTCAGGAATAATTGGAGAAGGTCTATACTCAGCCCTATTGCTGCCTGGGTCCCATCCTATATACTCAGCCCTATTGCTTCCTGGGCCACATCCTATATACTCAGCCCTATTGCTGCCTGGGCCACATCCTATATACTCAGCCCTATTGCTTCCTGGGCCACATCCTATATACTCAGCCCTATTGCTTCCTGGGCCACATCCTATATACTCAGCCCTATTGCTGCCTGGGCCCCATCCTATATACTCAGCCCTATTGCGTCCTGGGCCACATCCTATATACTCAGCCCTATTGCTGCCTGGGCCCCATCCTATATACTCAGCCCTATTGCTGCCTGGGCCCCATCCTATATACTCAGCCCTATTGCTGCCTGGGCCACATCCTATATACTCAGCCCTATTGCTGCCTGGGCCCCATCCTATATACACTCAGCCCTATTGCTTCCTGGGCCACATCCTATATACTCAGCCCTATTGCTGCCTGGGCCCCATCCTATATACTCAACCCTATTGCTGCCTGGGCCCCATCCTATATACTCAGCCCTATTGCTGCCTGGGCCACATCCTATATACTCAGCCCTATTGCTGCCTGGGCCCCATCCTATATACTCAGCCCTATTGTTGCCTGGGCCACATCCTATATACTCAGCCCTATTGCTTCCTGGGCCCCATCCTATATACTCAGCCCTATTGCTGCCTGGGCCACATCCTATATACTCAGCCCTATTGCTGCCTGGGCCCCATCAACATCCTATATACTCAGCCCTATTGCTTCCTGGGCCACATCAACATCCTATATACTCAGCCCTATTGCTGCCTGGGCCCCATCAACATCCTATATACTCAGCCCTATTGCTTCCTGGGCCCCATCCTATATACTCAGCCCTATTGCTGCCTGGGCCACATCCTATATACTCAGCCCTATTGCTGCCTGGGCCCCATCAACATCCTATATACTCAGCCCTATTGCTTCCTGGGCCACATCAACATCCTATATACTCAGCCCTATTGCTGCCTGGGCCCCATCAACATCCTATATACTCAGCCCTATTGCTGCCTGGGCCACATCCTATATACTCAGCCCTATTGCTGTCTGGGCCCCATCAACATCCTATATACTCAGCCCTATTAACATCCTATATACTCAGCCCTATTGCTGCCTGGGCCACATCCTATATACTCAGCCCTATTGCTTTCCTGGGCCCCATTAACATTCTAACTTAATCATAATCTCTCTGATCATCAAGTACCTCTTGTCTCTGTGTGAAGGGGAAGAGAAAAAACCTCCAGCCTGCTTGGGGAGAATACTTGTCTCTCCCTGTGTAGGGAATAGGCTGCTGTTTCAGACTGAGACTACTGTATATAGGAGATGATCGACATCACACACACACACACACACACAGAGAAGACTTGGCATCTACATAATATAGGCCAACGAGGAAAACACATGTCACCTAAATTAATATGCTGACTGTAGAGCGAAGACTGGAAACCCAACTGTGTCCCAAATGATTCCCTATTCAGTGCACTACTTCCAGCCCACTACTTTAGACCCAGGGCCCATAATGTTCTGGTCAAAAGCATCGTATTATTAGGGAATAGGGCGCCCTCTGGGACCTAGAGCAAAGCGTCGATGGACTGGACGCTGAGCGTACTGCAGTAAACAGAGGATGCTACAACAGAAGAAGAAGCAGTGGAAGCTTGTATGACCTGTGTGTGTTGTGCCGCTTCGAGCCACAACGTTGGAAAAGACCACCTGTGAGCGAACTACAGACAGGACACATGCCTTTTTTTTTTTTTTTTTTTTTTTTTTTACATTTTATATACGCTATCTTAAAACCACAGTGAAGAACTGAATGATTGAGGTTCATGAGTCATCATCGTGGTTACCATGGTTTCCGTCTGATGATGGCACCGGAAGTGTAGGTCCTGCACTTCCTGTGAGATTTTTAAGCAAAGGCTTCTGGGTCGGTTTGGATGGGTCGAATGACAACAGGTTTTAAAAGAGCAAAACAGAGAACAAGACAATGACCAAACAAAGGAAAATAATAATAATAATAATAATAATAATAATAATAATAATAAGTTCATTTATCAGGAAGCAATCTGTTGTGGGTTGACCATTAAGCTGCGCTACCTGTCAATAAACAGGCCCAACCCACAGAAAGAACAATCACCCAACAGCTAGCTGCCTTGTGTTTCAATGTACACGTCCTTTTCTGTTGTCTTATAAAACCCACTGCTCCTCTACACGGCTCCTTTTCTCCTTACAGACAGGGGTCCTACCATACAGTCAACTAACCCTTTCAGTGACCGGTGTCCGAGACTCGACCGTCTCCTCCCGGCTGGGCCTGGGCACAGCAGAGACCATCTCCTCCCGGCTGGGCCTGGGCACAGCAGAGACCGTCTCCTCCCGGCTGGGCCTGGGCACAGCAGAGACAGTCTCCTCCCGGCTGGGTCTGGGCACAGCAGAGACAGTCTCCTCCCGGCTGGGCCTGGGCACAGCAGAGACCGTCTCCTCCCGGCTAGGTCTGGGCACAGCAGAGACCGTCTCCTCCCGGCTGGGCCTGGGCACAGCAGAGACCATCTCCTCCCGGCTGGGCCTGGGCACAGCAGAGACCGTCTCCTCCCGGCTGGGCCTGGGCACAGCAGAGACCGTCTCCTCCCGGCTGGGCCTGGGCACAGCAGAGACCGTCTCCTCCCGGCTGGGCCTGGGCACAGCAGAGACCGTCTCCTCCCGGCTGGGCCTGGGCACAGCAGAGACCTTCTCCTCCCGGCTGGGCCTGGGCACAGCAGAGACCATCTCCTCCCGGCTGGGCCTGGGCACAGCAGAGACCATCTCCTCCCGGCTGGGCCTGGGCACAGCAGAGACCATCTCCTCCCGGCTGGGCCTGGGCACAGCAGAGACCATCTCCTCCCGGCTGGGCCTGGGCACAGCAGAGACCATCTCCTCCCGGCTGGGCCTCGGTACTGCTGAGGAGGGTACAATGTCTCTCAAATCCCTCCCTACCACTGTCCCCGCTACCTCGTCTGCTCGATTTCTGTTGCCTCTGGTGTCACTCGTTCCCACTACTACCACCGCAGCCGAGCTGACCTCTCCCCTCTCTCCTCTGGTCGTGGTTTGGCCCTCTGGCCTGCTGCTGGCCCGGCAGGGTCCCCTAGAGGTGCTCAGGTCCTGGGGCTTGTTCTGTTGGAGGGCCCCTGGCCCCACCGAGGACCTGGATGTATGGGAGACCAGCCCCATAGTCAGGCCGGGGAAGTGGTGGTGAGGGGGCCGCTGGAAGGGTGGGGGAGGAGGATCCTCCACTACAGAGGAGTGTGTGTGATGATGACGGTGGTGGTGATGGTGTTTGTGCGGCGTACGCTCCTTTCTCTTGTGGCTGTGGCTCTTTGGAGTAGTGATACTACTGCTGCCTCCGCTGGGCCACCTTTCAGACACACCACTGGTCTCCGTGGTAACCGTTGCTGCCAGGGGACTGTCCTTGTGCTTCCTCCCTGGACTCTTTGGCAGCTTGTGTCCCTGCTCTGTCCCTTCTGTTGCCACCACAGCCAGACCACTCCCTGTTCCCATCCCAGTTCCTGCCCCACCACCACTCCCTGTTCCCATCCCAGTTCCTGCCCCACCACCACTCCCTGTTCCCATCCCAGTTCCTGCCCCATCACCACTCCCTGTTCCCATCCCAGTTCCTGCCCCACCACCACTCCCAGTCCCCGTCCCTATCAGAGTTCCAGCCCCACCACCACTCCCTGCCCCCATCCCTATCACAGTTCCTGCCCCATCACCATTCCCTGTCCCCATCACAGTTCCAGCCCCACCACCACTCCCTGCCCCCATCCCTATCACAGTTCCTGCCCCATCACCATTCCCTGTCCCCATTACAGTTCCTGCCCCACCACCACCCCCTGCCCCGAGCAATGCCGTGGTGATGGCTGGAGTCTCCTTAGTCTCCTCAACAGTTTCTCTGGTCTTGCGTTTCTTAATGGGCAGAGCGGTCTGCTGCACCGGCTTAGCGGAAGACTCCTTCTGAGCTTTCC
Source organism: Oncorhynchus keta (assembly GCF_023373465.1). Lineage (NCBI taxonomy): Eukaryota > Metazoa > Chordata > Actinopteri > Salmoniformes > Salmonidae > Oncorhynchus > Oncorhynchus keta. Next base: position 2,694,963 of record NC_068448.1, on the reverse strand, counting down.
TCTTGGCTTCTGCGGCGAGGATAGCAGCCGCTGCGTATGAGGAAGTACTGGAACCCACCGCACCAGAAGCTGCTGACAGCGTCGACCCAGTCGCCCCCGACCCTGGCTTACACCCCCGCTTTTTCAGAGCAGTCTGCGGTGGTATCTCCGCTTTCCTTTTCCGTCCCGGGCGTTTCTTGGTGACTACGACCAGCTCCGAGGTCTGCCCAGCTGTCTCGGATGCCTTGGACACTCCAAACGGCATCTCAACCAGGAGCTTCCCAGGACTCTTCTCCACCACACGCTTCATCGCCACACCCTCCGTAGCCGGGCGTAGCTTTCCACTCCCCTTCGGCCGGCCCCTGCCCCTCCCCGACGGTTTCACCACTTTGGGTTTCTTCTGGGGTCTCTTCTCGCGGCGGGAGGGGCTGCCACGCCCGGTTACGGTGAAGTCGAAGTCGTTGGGGTCGGTGGTGGTGTCCCCAACCTTCTGGAAGTAGGCGATCAGCTCCACCTTGGATCGGAAAGCTTTCCCCTCGGGGCTGAAATACAGATCAAACCAAAACATTCTGTAACTGTAAATGGATCTGTTAACGTCTGGAATATTTAGTGTGTATATGACGGACGTTATCTCCCTCCGGAGATCGACTAAAGTGAAGTGTCCTTGGAATAAAAGGGTGGGTGGGCGTCTGGGCGAGTAGGAGCCAATATTATATACAGAACCAGTCAATCGTTTGGACACAGCTACTCATTCAGTGGGTTTTTCCTCTATTTTCTACATTGTGGAAATAATAGTGAAGACATCAAAACTATGAGGTAACATGTATGGAATTATGTAGTTAACCAACATTTTTGAGATTCTTCAAAGTAGCCACTGTTTGCCTTGATGACAGCTTTGTAGAAAATTGTTTTATTTTATTTTTTATTTTATTTTTTAAAACCTTGAATGAGTAGGTGTGTCAACTTTTGACTGGTGCTGTATGTATATATGTATATATATATACACACACATGTATGTATGTATGTATGTATGTATGTATGTATGTATGTATGTATGTATGCATGTATGTATGTATGTATGTATGTATGTATGTATGTATGTATGTATGTATGTATGTATGTATGTATGTATGTATGTATGTATGTATGTATGTATGTATGTATGTATGTATGTATAAATTGAAGTATTTCCCTAAACCTGAAAACAGTCCCGTGAACCATGTCTCTGTACAGTTCAGTCACATTAACTATATCAAAAAAGGGGATGAAACTGCTACTTTCCTGGGAAGGATTTCATGTCACCCCTAAAGGAGATCAGGCTGTAACACATGTCGTATTATCATATGAAATCATTTCTGTTAGGGAATAACCTGTGTGTAAATGTAGTCTGTTGCTGTATTTGTTTTGTAGGATAGGGTAAACTGTACTTTCCTAAGTAATTCTTCTCACCCCCCAAAAAAAAAGATTTAGATGCAAGTGGCTGTTCCACTGGATGTCATAAGGTGTATGCACCAATTTGTAAGTCGCTCTGGATAAGAGCGTCTGCTAAATGACTTAAATGTAAATGTAAATGTTGATGTGATATCTCTGATCGTTTTTTGTTGATCTCATTGTTTTTTTTAAAAAATAAATACATTTTATTTTACCTTTATTTAACCAGGCAAGTCAGTTAAAAACAAATTCTTATTTTCAATGACGGCCTAGGAACAGCGGGTTAACTGCCTGTTCAGAGGCAGAACGACAGATTTGTACCTTGTCAGTGTAACGGATGTGAAACGGCTAGCTTAGTTAGCGGTGCGCGCTAAATAGCGTTTCAATCGGTTACGTCACTTGCTCTGAGACCTTGAAGTACTAGTTCCCCTTTGCTCTGCAAGGGCCGCGGCTTTTGTGGAGCGATGGGTAACGATGCTTCGAGGGTGACTGTTGTCGTTGTGCGCAGAAGGTCCCTGGTTCGCGCCCGGGTATGGGCGAGGGGACGGTTTAAAATTATACTGTTACATCAGCTCGGTGGTTTGAACTTGCAACCTTCCGGTTACTAGTCCAACGCTCTAACCACTAGGCTACCTTACTTGTAGTTTCTTAATCGTTGTACCTAAACTGTATGTGTAAACATGTATACACAGGGCCCAGCTGTTAAAAAGAGACCCTGGTCTCAGTCTGTGTTCCTTGTTGATATAAAAAGGTAGAATAATAAAATGCTTTTAAGAGACACTATTTGATAAGGCTCTCTTATCATAGCCTACTCACTTCATCAAATAGACGTCAAACTTCCCGGCGGACCGCCCAGACTTGCGTTGTTTGAGTTTACGTGTCCAGCCCTGTGGTAGAGAGGGGTCGTCGTAGAGCGGACCTCGGTCCCTGATGATGGACCTCCTCTGTTTGGGCGAAGGAGAGGACTCAGAGAGACCCGAGGCCTCGCCAGCTGCAGCGACCATGGGCTCCGAGGGCCCCGCCTCAGCATCGGCTAGCTGGAGCTGTTCCTGGTCTGAACAGGGCTGCTGGGCTGGAGGAGGAGGAGGAGGGGAGGATGAAGACTCCAGCATCTCCTTCTCCACATCCCTCCTCACCTTCTTGGGCTTGCTGTGTGTCTTAGGGTCCTTGTCGTTGGAGCTCTGATTCTGGTTGACGTCCTCCCTCTTCTCCTCACTGCTGTGGAAGACAACATTAGTCATGAGTGGGAAGAGGCAGAGCAGAGGCATGATCTCATCTTAGGCTATCAGATCAGAATATGGAGAATGGCTATCTTTGGCTGATAAGACATTTGAAACAAGAGTTCAAAGTCCCAGATAAGTTTTCGAACCTCAGCTTGCCCCCCCCCCCAACCGACATTAATTCACAAATGTGTAGTAAAAACACATCACTTTGGGGATTGCTGTTGTTGTGTTTCTTCCCATAGTGAAACATATATTACATGACTAGAAGTTTGGAAAAATGCACCTGGACTGGACTGATAAACCTACTGTCTGAGGAACTAGTCTAAACCAAGCCCAATATCAGACACATAGAATGAAGCAGCCAGCCGGGGACGACACTGGGGCCAGAGACACGTATGGTTGAAATGTTATGAACTGCACATGGTCCACACACACACACCCCTTATCATGATCTACAGAGCAACTCTTATTGAAATGCATATCAACAATAGTTCCCATACATTTTTTTTGTGTTATTCAAATAGTCCCATCTGGAATATTTCATTACCAGACGTCAGTGTCGAAAAAGAAAAATACAGGGAGGTATTTTTTTTTTTGACGGTATATCGCTGTACTTTTCTACCACGGCACTCAGTCCTTCGTGCAATAAAAACAACACTTTGATTGATTCATTACACGAGTATTAGTTATTCTAGAAAATGGGCCAACTCATGTCAGCTAGTTCCAGCGTTTAGCTAGATGATACCAGTCGTCACAACCAGAAACCTCGCTAGGATATTTCCTCTATAGAAAAAAAATAAATAAATAAATGCATTATCATAACAAACGCAGCAATGTTGTGGCTACTTCGTCGCCACATTACCGTGTCAAATGGCAAGGTATGTCACCGGCTGACGCTACAATGTATCCAGCTACAGCTATTGAGCCAGCCCGTTAGCAGCATGCCAAATTGGTTACGAGGGTGGAGGATGCGGACAAATCTATTTGGACAGTTAATATATCTTAACACATCTACTGCTCTGTTTTCAGTGAGGTCAGAAAATGACACACCCACCCACACCCCACCCCTACCCCCCACCCCCAAAACCACATACGTTAGCGAACTGAGAATCTCTTCGCTCAGCCATGATCTTGTAAAGTAAGGGAAATACTTAGCTATAACTTGGTGACGTACTCAGAACGCTCCTTTCAGTAAGCTACGCTGCTGACCAGTTCAGAACTAAAATACATCACATTACTTTAGTTAAATACAGCAAATACATTTTAAAAGACCTGCAGTCATATAACTCGACATTTAAATGGTGAGTACACGTAATTCACACTTACAGTTTCTCCTCTCCGCTCTCTACGGCGGCCATTTTTATTTAAATAAATAATTTGATAAAAATGTCTCCAAACATCTCATGGGTACCTCTCTGAACCCCGCCCCCTGCCTCAATTCCACTGCCGTCGGTGGCGTAATCACGCGAGATCCGTGGAACACTTTTATAAGACCCATCGCATGAGCGCTTGGATCTCGCGAGAGGTTGTCTTACGCTGTAAATATGTAAATGATCGTGAACTCTGAGCTGAGGCAACTATCTCCATCTGCAGAAAATACACATGACACACATAATCGCAGAGCAAGGCTGAATGTACAGGCAGGCTATGCACTGGTGTTAAATGTCGGGGAAGTGAAACTGACCAGAAAATACCCACAATAGCGTTCCTTGACAATCTGTCTCCCATTCACAGTTACATTTGTTCAGCTCTAAACACATGCAAGTGATGAATTACAGGTAAAATAGTTTAATTTAAACGTTTTTCCTCTTCTCTGCACTGCTTGTAGTCCCAAACCCCGATGATTGACAAATTATCAGATTCAACTCACCAGATACCCATTGATTATGGTGTAGCTTTAATTGGACTGGTTAATTGCTTGCCCTTTTTGCAACCTCTACTACAGGTGACATCATCAACCTCATCAACCTTATTTGGAGGTGGCCCTCAAGGAATAGGGTTGCCTGCCTCATTTGATTTCTTTTCCCCCCTGTCTCATTTCCTACCGTAACACTTGATTGCTGACTTTGTAGGTGACCTTTAAGAAAAAAAATATATATATATTATAATATTTGTTTATTTTTTGGGGTCGGAAATGTGGACTTTTTGTCTTCTCTGCGTCTGTTTACCATGGTCTTCGTGCGGTGACGCAGAAACAGCTGCTAACGTTGCGGCTGAAGGCAGAGCGGCGCTACAGAGGGTTCGGAACCTTGCGGCCCAACCGCGCTATGGTGAATGTTGGTCTAACGCGCTGGAGAATATCGACGCGCGTTGCAGAGACTTCACAGTTGATATACAGAGTGGGATTGCCCTACGTTTTACTCACTGTCACCTGCGCAAGTAATTAAACACTTAACAATTAAACATTTTTTGATTTATTATAAATATTCAACAACTGTTTGCTGACAGCTCTAAGTGTAGCGTGGTACAAAAAGCCCCCTTGGGATCTCGAGTTAATATAGGTAGACTTATTGAAATGTTTAGTAGGCCTATATAAATATTAGGCTACTGCAATATAATATTGAAATAATATATATATATTTTTTTATCCTCCAGAAATTAAGGTAGTCACTGGCACAATGCCTAAATGAACTACAACCAGTCTAAGTAACTTTCGTTATGGCATTGTGTTAGGGACTGATTCAGAAACCGTTTCATTGTGGCATTGTGACTGAATAACAGTAGGATACATTGTTGTCTGTCAGATCTGGCCGTACATTCCCGGCATGTCCAGAGGGCAGCGAGGTCAGCAGCTGTACTAGAACCATGGACCCTGTGGCATTCAACGCCTACACGGAATTCTTCACCCACGCCCACAGCATCTGTCGACACCTGCAGAGTGAGAGCTGGCAACACCAGGCTGAGAACACCATCCACAGGTGCAGTGGTATGTGCGGTACACCTGACTACAGGTGCAGTGGTATGTGCAGTACACCTGACTACAGGTGTGTAACGGATGTGAAACGGCTAGCTTAGTTAGCGGTGTGTGCTAAATAGCGTTTCAATCGGTTACGTCACTTGCTCTGAGACCTTGAAGTAGTAGTTCCCCTGTGCTCTGCAAGGGCCGCGGCTTTTGTGGAGCGATGGGTAACGATGCTTCGAGGGTGACTGTTGTCGTTGTGCGCAGAAGTTCCCTGGTTCGCGCCCGGGTATGGGCGAGGGGACGGTTTAAAATTATACTGTTACAGGTGCGGTGGTATGTGTGGTACACCTGACTACAGGTGCGGTACACCTGACTACAGGTGCGGTACACCTGACTACAGGTGCGGTACACCTGACTACATGTGCGGTACACCTGACTACAGGTGCGGTACACCTGACTACAGGTGCGGTACACCTGACTACAGGTGCAGTGCTATGTGCAGTTTAGCCAGTGTTTACAATTCACCTCAATTCATTCAGTGGGTGAGTTGGGTTTTGCTTCGCCATGTGTCCCGGTTGGGTGGGGTTTGCACATTTGACCTAATTCCATTGGTTGTAAAATGTAATCTCCACTCACTCGGGGCACCGGGCTATGCAAAACAAACTGTCTCAATAGCTCTCCGGGAGGGTTGACGATCCGTATCGTAGATGTTTTGTTATTGGACAGTCCCTGTTTTAACCACTTTTCTTCTGTCTGGTGCTCTGCTGAATGTGGTGCTGGTGTCTAGGCTAACAGAGAGCTCAGCAGGGGTGGTGGAGCGATTGTCCTCAACCCAGCGTATGGCTGAGAGCCTAGTGGAGGCCCAGAACGTCGCCCTCAAGTCACAGGAGACGATCCTACGCAACGGAGAGGAACTCAAACACACTCTCCACCATTCTACCCAAGGTAGCCGCCGACCTCGGGCCCTATTCTGTTAAAAGTGATGCTTATGGCTAACTTGTTAGAAAATCCTCATCCAAGGAAGTTCCACGTCTCCTATCACACCTCTGCTCAGGCATCAGAGCAGTATTTGATGAGATGAGACTGTCAACCCAGGAGCAACAAGTAGCATTCTCAGAGATCTTCAACCGTGTCACTTTCCTCCAGAGTTTCATCATGTCAGAGTCTCACACCCTCACCAGTCTACTCTACAACTCACTGGGGTTCCTCGTCTCCTTCTTCCTCACCTCGACACAGCGGACTGCTCCAGCCAGGTGGCCCTTTTTTCCCCAAATGTTTATTTCATCCATCCAGTTACACGTGAACACTTAGCCTAAGGGATTAGGAAGCAGATTAGGGGATAGTGCCATTGGGAGGGAAAAATCGATGTGTTATAGCTTTACACACCCCTGCTATATTGTGGATAAAGAGTTTAACTGTCTAACAGAACACAGAGGGTGTTCTTTTAATTGGGAACCTCTCCAACAAAAGCCAGGTAGAATCAGGAATTCTCCAGGGCAACTGTCTAGGCCCCTTTTTTTATTTTTTGTCGATCTTTAAAGAGTGTGTCTAAGTATGGGGGGGGGGGGTCCCAATTTGGTCTCACACTTTTGCCCCAGCTAACACACCTGACTCCAATAATCAACTGATCATGATCTTCAGTTTAGAATGCAATTTGATTAATCAGCTGTGTTTGCTAGGGATGGGGGTTGTGAGACACCAATCAGGCCCCCGAGGACTACAATTGCCTGGGCCTGGGCTAGTGCCATGCTCAAGGGCACCATGGCAGGATACCTAAAATCTGACCTGTTTTTTGTTTTTTTTTCTTCATTTTTTAAAATTTTCACCATCTGACTTTGAATCGGTATGAAACCCTCCCATTGCCTGCCTCTAACATTTAAGCTACCTGCCCGACCCCTGGAATCGTTGGTGATCCCTTCTGGTGACTGTCCTCTTTTTTTTAATGTCACCTATCCAGGTTTGTTCTGTTTGGTCTGGTAGTGCTGAATGTGTACCTGGAGAGGATGCTCTGTAGAGCGGTGCTGGACTCCTCTGAACCAGGCTACCAGCAGATGGTGAGTAGAGCATGTGTTAACTAAGATGCTTCAAGAGAACCTACGAGGAATCTTAAAAGCACTTGTGACAATGTGGAAATTCCACCCGGAACTAGATCCGGGTTGGACCATCTCTAACACATAAATAGAGAAACCATGGCAACACATTGGACAAAAACAAAGTAATGGTGGATAACTTGTCTTCTACATTTTGACTGTGTTCACTCAACGTTTCAGAGTGCTGTCTATTGACACATCTGTAAATGTCTCCTGGTGCTGTGTTCTAACCAGCAAATGGAGTCTTAATCTCATGGTCTGGGTCTAATACCAGTCTCAACTCTATTCCCCTGTGTTTCTGCCCAGGAGCAAATCAGCCTGTTGGTGGGCCTCCTCAGAAGGGCCATGGTTCTAGTGGGTCTATTGGCTCTGGTCTACGTTGCTGTACGGTATCGTAATGTCACCAAAGAGAGCCTGGAGATCCTCACCCAACTCAAAGAGACTCGTACAAGTCTTCAGCTGGCCCTGCAGAAAGCAGGTAGGTTTGGGTATACGGCTTAGTTTTAGCCTGGTCCCAGATCTGTTTTGTATTGTCTCGCCAACTTGTGGTTGACACAGGGACTTGGCAATTACACAGCACAAACGGCTCTGATATTCATGGTGCACAGACAGCTGATTGAGAGGTTTAAAGCTCCACTAATCAAGACAAGAGAAGATCAATTTGATTTAAGTGACTTTAGTCCATTCGTAAAGTCGTTTTTAAAAAAAAATGTCATTAATTCAGTCAAATTGTTTTCTGAGGATTCATGAGGAACCAAACCGGATGAAACCGGGAGGGACTAAAATTTGTCCCATAAACACCACTTATTGTTGTACATTTTTAACGGTGTGAACACATAAAATATGACACTGCTGTCCAGAGTGTCTCTCTGAGGCGGTGGACAGGAGGAGCAGCGGAGCAAGAGGTCGAAGGTCAGAACACCGACCCAGTAGTAGGAAGGAGAATAAGGAAGAAAACGACAGCACTTCAGATTTCACATCGGAGAAACCCTACGTGACTCAAACCTATGATGGTGAGGAATATTATACTCCATGTAAAAAATTAAAAAATAAAATAAAGTTTAAAAAAGAAGGCTATTTTTTTACCTTCCTGCATTTGTCTGAGACCCGACTCCTAACACGAGATCTGCACGTATAACACTTAAGTATTAACACCTTTTCCGTTATCATCATGAATGATGTGTGTGAAAGTCTGATCTGTCTTGAATGTGGTATGGCGAGGGACTGTGTGTTGTTGCAAACATAGCCAGTTGTTTGTGTTGCATCAGGCTGGCAGTACGACAGCAGTCACAGCAGTCACAGCAGTCACAGCACCCTTGGAGGAGAGGAGACCCAGACCCAACGTACCCTGCCCGGCCCTGCAAGACCTCAGCGTCGCTCCTCTGTCTCTAGACGTGCCCCGTCCTCCCCTTTGGTCTACAGTATACTGGTGGAGGATAAGCAGGTAGACTTGTGATTAGGGTTGCAAGCTTTCTGTAACTTTCTAAAAATTCCCCAGAAATCCATGTTGGGGGGGTGATGTTTGTTTCCCTGCTGATTCCCTCGTAACCAAGATTTCTGGAAAACCTGACAATTTTGGGGAAAGTTACTTGAATTTTGCCACCCTACTTGTGATATTCTCGATTCCAGATCTATCCCACCCTGTTTCTAGAGAGAGACCCTCCTGTAGGTTTAAACTCTAACCCTGTTCCTGGAGAGAGACTCTCCTGTAGGTTTAAACTCTAACCCTGTTCTTGGAGAGAGACTCTCCTGTAGGTTTAAACTCTAACCCTGTTCCTGGAGAGAGACTCTCCTGTAGGTTTAAACTCTAACCCTGTTCCTAGAGAGAGACCCTCCTGTAGGTTTAAACTCTAACCCTGTTCCTAGAGGGAGACCCTCCTGTAGGTTTAAACTCTAACCCTGTTCCTAGAGGGAGACCCTCCTGTAGGTTTAAACTATTTTTTTTCCCCCCTCTCCATGCTCATGGATGTCCCTGCAGACACGCTACAATCTGAGGAACCGGAGATCTTCTGTGTCAGGCCTGGGGACAGACAGACAGAGCGACTGACATGGGCCTGGGGACTGACATGGGCCTGGGGACAGACAGAGAGGGGACTGACATGGGCCTGGGGACAGACAGAGAGAGGGACTGACATGGGCCTGGGGACAGACAGAGAGGAACTGACATGGGCCTGGGGACAGACAGAGAGAGGAACTGACATGGGCCTGGGGACAGACAGAGGGACAGACTGATTTAGATTAAAGTGTACCCAAACGCTCTTCGGCCTTGGCTAAAGGAAGACTTTTATGGACTGAGATGATTCTTGCTTCAACCTCTGGTTCATGGGCCTGGGGACAGGCAGAGAGAGGGACAGACAGACAGAGAGAGGGACTGACATGGGCCTGGGGACAGACAGAGAGACTGATTTAATACTTTTATGGACTGAGATGATTCTTGCTTCAACCTCTGGTTCATGGGCCTGGGGACAGACAGAGAGACCGACTGATTTAATACTTATGGACTGAGATGATTCTTGCTTCAACCTCTGGTTCATAGCAGTGAAGCAGCTGATCCCACGATACATGATACATGTGTTAAATATTGGCCATTTTCATGACCATGAATATCACTGATTTTCAGGAATGTAGTAATGCAAAACTGTCTCAATCTTGTGTATTTTAAGTAAATAAAGCTTTTAAAATATTTTTGTGTGTATATATTCACCTGACTGTCGAGCTCCAATTAAACGAACCCGTCTTCTGTGTGATGGAGGATTTGACCGTTTTCCAGTAAACCCTCTACTCAGGCTTGTGTGAAAGGGGTGGTCCACTATAGTTGGAATAATCGTGCATTTTATGATAAAAGTATCAAACTTTGTACACATGCTATACTGAACAAAAAATATAAATGCAACATTTCAATGATTTCACAGTTAGTTTAAAAATACACATCAGTCAATTGAAATAAATTGGGCTCTAATGTATGGATTTCACATGACTGGGCAGAGGCGCAGCATTGCGAGGGCATAGGCCCACCCACTGGCGAGCCAGGCCCATCCAATCAGAATTAGTTTTTCCCCCATAAAGGGGCTTTTTATTATAGACCGAAAAATAATCCTGTTTTCATCGGCCGGTCTCAGATGAGCCCGTAGGTGAAGAAGCTGGATGTGGGGGTCCTGGGCTGGTGTGGTTACACGTGCTTGTGAGGCGGGTTGGATGTACTGCCAAATACTCTAGATTGACATAGGCAATAGAGTATAGAGCACATTCAATTCTCTGGCAACAGCCCTGGTGGGCATTCATGCAGTCAGCATGGCAATTGCACACTACCTCAACTTGAGACATCTATGGCATTGTGTTGTGTGACACAACTGCACATTTTAGTGGCCTTTTATTGTTCCCAGCACAAGGTGCACCTGTGTAGTGAGTATGCTGTTTAATCAGCTTCTTGATATGATACAACTGTCAGGTGGATGGAATATCTTAGCAAAGGAGAAATGCTCACTAACATGCTGACTACATGTAAGTCCGCATGTTGATTTTGTCCATCCACACCAGACCCGATCAGGAAACGCAGCTGGAAATATCAGAACAATCTCTAAACCAACTACATTAATTTAGGTTGAAACAAACATTTAAATAGATAGCTTGCTGCTGTTAGTTAAATTTTTCTGGGATATAAACATCGAGTTATTTTACTTTATTCTACCTGAAATGTACAAGGTCCTTTTTGTTCTGGATCTTTTTAGAATTTTGACCCATTTTGAGATGCACAAAATCTTGTTCTCTACGATGACAATTAATCGACAAATAAAAGGGGAAACTTAGTTTCGCTCCTTCAGTCTTCTGTGGACTTTTTTTGGGCGGTTGGCAACCAACTTTAAGGTGCATGACCACCACCAACTGGGCTGGAGTGTGGACCTCAGTTCATCTTTCAATCACCCACGTGGGGTATATGCTCCTAATAACCAATGAGGAGACGGGAGAGGCGGGACTTGCAGTGGGTCAAAAATAGAACCACGTTTTATTTTAGCGACTGGCTATGCATACGCACATTAACAACGATCGCAAGCAGTTTGGATGAAATGATTGAGTAACATGTATGTGTACAATTATTTTGTAACTTGAGGGGTCAGCATGTAACAGGGATGTAAACAAATTTGAGAGAAATAAGCTTTTTGTGCGTGTAGAATATTTCCAGATCTTTTATTTCCGTTCATGAAACATGGGACCAACACTTTATATGCTGCGTTAATAATTTTGTTCAGATCCCCTAAAAAGGCGAGCGAGCGGAAACTCACTTTTTTTTCCATCTGAAAGATGATGCTCATAGCTTACTGTTACTTACTAAATACTTATTTTCCACCATAATTTGTAAATAAATTCATTAAAAAATCCTATAATGTGATTTTCTGGATTTTATTTTCTCATTTTGTCTGTCATACTTGAAGTGTACCTATGATGAAAATTACAGGCCTCTCTCGTCTTTTTAAGTGGGAGAACTTGCACAATTGGTGGCTGACTAAATACTTTTTTGCCCCACTGTATATATATTATATTATATGACCATTTTGTGTAGCTATCCTTTTGTGCAGCTCAGTTTCCACCTCATTTTGTGCACAAAGCCTAAGGTGGTCTTTCTCTATCGCCAGGCTGAGTACATAGTCAAAGCTTTCCTTCATTTTGGGTCAGTCAAAGTGGTCAGGTATTCTGCCAAAATTCAGCAATTTGGTGTTTGTCCCATTTTGTGAATTCTTGGTTGGTGAGCGGACCCCAGACCTCACAGCCGTAAAGGGCAATGGGTTCTATGACTGATTCAAGTATTTTTAGCCAGATCCTAATTGGTATGTCGAATTTCATGTTCCTTTTGATGGCATAGCAGGCCCTTCTTGCCTTGTCTCTCAGATCGTTCACAGTTTTGTGGAAGTTACCTGTGGCGCTGATGTTTAGGCCAAGGTATGTATAGATTTTTGTGTGTTCTAGGGCAACGGTATCTAGATGGAATTTGTATTTGTGGTCCTGGCAACTGGACCTTTTTTGGAACACCATTATTTTTGTCTTACTGAGATTTACTGTCAGGGCCCAGGTCTGACAGAATCTGTGCCGAAGATCTCGGTGCTGCTGTAGGCCCTCCTTGGTTGGTGACAGAAGCACCATAACATCAGTAGACATTTGACGTCAGATTCTAGTAGGGTGAGGCCGGGTGCTGCAGACTGTTCTAGTGCCTGTGCCAATTTGTTGATATTTACGTTGAAGAGGGTGGGGCTTAAGCTGTGCGTTTTTTTGTCAATTTTAACCACGCACTTGTTGTTTGTGTACATGGACTTTATAATGTCCTATGTTTTTCTCCCAACACCACTTTCCATCAATTTGTAAAGCAGACACTCGTGCCAAATTGAGTCTCTTTTTTAAATCAACAAAGCATGAGAAGACTTTTGCCTTTGTTTTGGTTTGTTTGGTTGTCAATTAGGGTGTGCATGGTGAATATGAAGTTTGTCATACGATAATTTGGTAAAAAGCCAATTTGATATTTGCTCAGTACATTGTTTTCACTGAGGAAATGTACGAGTCTGTTGTTAATGATCATGCAGATGATTCGCCAAAGCTTGCTGTTGACGCTTATCTCACGGTAGTTATTGGGGTCAAATTGGTCTCCCCTTTTGTGGTTTGGGGTGATCAGTCCTTGGTTCCACATACTGGGGAAGATGCCAGAGCAGAGGATGATGTTAAAGAGTTTAAGTATAGCCAATTGGAATTTGTGGTCTGTTTATTTTAGAATTTCAGTGAGGATACCATCAAAAGGTCTTTTTGGGTTGGAGGGTTTGTATTTTGTCCTGTAGTTCATTCAATTTAATTGGAGAATCCAGTGGGTTCTGGAATCCAGTGGGTTCTGGAATCCAGTGGGTTCTGGAATCCAGTGGGTTCTGGAATCCAGTGTGTTCTGGTCGTCTTTAATAGCTGATTCTAAGATTTGTATTTGATCATGTAGGTGTTTTTGTAACTCTGTGTTGTTGTTTGTTGCACTGCTTTGCTTTATCTTGGCAGTTGTAAATGAGAACGTGTTCTCAACTGGCCGACCTGGTTATATAAAGTTCAAAAAAAAAAAAAATCTGTATATACATATGTAACAGTATACTTTTAAACCGTCCCCTCGCCCATACCCGGGCGCGAACCAGGGACCCTCTGCACACATCAACAACAGTCATCCACGAAGCATCGTTACCCATCGCTCCACAAGAGCCGCGGCCCTTAAAGAGCATGGGGAAATACTACTTCAAGGTCTCAGAGCAAGTGACGTAACCGATTGAAACGCTATTTAGCGCACACCGCTAACTAAGCTAGCCGTTTCACATCCGTTACACATATATCATGTCACCGTGTGGGACTGTGGGTCAATTAACCTTGTCGGAGTGGGCGCCCTGATCTGGGGGTAGTGTACTCTTATAGCACTGTGCCATGCCAGGGGATGGCCTGTGTGGTAAATTAAGTTGCTTTACGGTCCCCTCGTTGTAGCAGTCAGCAAATAGTGTCTCTGGATGGTCCTTTAGGAGCATTACAGTTCAGTACCAATTGGATGTTAAAAATAACATTGTTTTTGGTAACGTTTTTAATTTGCATTGAAGGTTTTGATATAGAGGGTTGTATCCTGTATAAATCCATGTTTATCTACCTCTAATGTCTCTCTTTCTCTTTATTTCTCTCAGGAGACCATGGGTTCACGACCTCTCTCTTTCTCTCCCCCTTTCTCCTTCTCTCCCCCTTTCTTTCTCTCTTTATTTCTTTGTTTCTCTCTCTCTCTATCCCTCCCCCTCCATTCTGTCTCCTTTCCTTTCTCTTCCCTCTAATCTATTTTTCTCCCTCCTCTCTCTCCAACCTCCACCTCTCTCCACTTTCCTACCTCCATAGACAGGATATTGCAGAATAGATACTGTATGCATCAAGGGTATTGGCGCATAAATCCATACATTTCATTCAAGGCAAAAAAAGTTGGTGATAGAGCTGCAATGGGTAAACTGGCGAAAGACAAACCAGGTTACCATCCAACCCTTTTTATGCCAGTAAATTACTTGTCGGTAAAAAAAAAAAAAAATCTATGACAGACCTCATGGAAACATACAAAACAAAACACGCTAGATAAGGTGGGACCTTTTTGTGTTTGCTAAAATGAATTATGCGAGAAATGTCAGTGGAAACGCTTTTATGCACAAATATTGATATAATACCCAACATATCGAAGTTAACTTCGAGTCACGTGATGATGACTTGCGGTCCTCTCACTGCGGTTTTGTCGGGAATCGATGCAGTTTATTAGGCTACACACGACATAAATCATGATGAACTTCACAGGGTGGCGAAAGTGTAATGTGATGAGCTTGATGCTCCTTTACAATAAATATCAAAGGTCTTATTGTGGTGATATGATAATCGATGCAGCAGCAAGATTTGTGACCTGTTGCCACGAGAAAAGGGCAACCAGTGAAGAACAAACACCATTGTAAATACAACCCATATTTATGCTTATTTATTTTATCTTGAGTCCTTTACCATTTGTACATTGTTAAAACACTGTATATATATAATATGACATTAGTAATGTCTTTATTGTTTTGAAACTTCTGTATGTGTAATGTTTACTGTTAATTTTTATTGTTTATTTCACTTTATATATTATCTACCTCACTTGCTTTGGCAATGTTAACATGTTTCCCATGCCAATAAAGCTCCTTGAATTGAATTGAATTGATAATCGATGCTTGGCTGCCGTTTGACAAATAAAAAACAATCTTGCTCTTTTTGTTCATAATAATCTCATGTCGCCTATACGTGCGCTCCAGCCAGCAGCGCGTAGATATGTACGGTGTCTGCCCGCTGTGTGTTGGCTAGTGGAGCGATGGGTAACGATGCTTCGTGGGTGACTGTTGTTGATGTGTGCCGAGGGTCTCTGGTTCGCGCCCGGGTATGGGCGAGGGGGCGGACGTAAAGTTATACTGTTATACTAGAACGCACGTACCACTACCAGAGTGGGCAGCCTTGCTATATAATATAACGCAACATTTTTCATTTATAAAACTATCAGTATAGTTGAAAATGCAATGAAACCCCATTTTACTTCTGTTGTTTTATTTGGCACATGAGAATTGAACCTCAAAATGAATGGTATGTGTTCTACGTCATCACGCACAGCCTTTAATCTGCAACAAGTCAATTTGACGAAAACACATCTCTGGTGGGGAAAAATGTGCTTTTCGTTTTTAATGCGAATTTTTGAATATTCCTATGAAAATGTGTCACCAATTGGATGGAAACCGGACAGACATCCACTCACAGGCAGACATACATATATATGAACTCACATAAAGGCAGACAGACAAACTCTAAACTCAACCCTAAACCTAACCCTAGTGTAGCAGATGTGAAATGGCTAGCTAGTTAGCGGTGGTGCGCGCTAGTGGCGTTTCAATCGGTGACGTGACGTCACTTGCTCTGAGACCTAACCCTAACTTTATGTCCACATCCCAGCTCAACCCAAACTTTACATCTTGACTCAGCTCTTGGAGTTGATGTGGACAACATGTCAGTGTTAGTGGTGAGCCGGTTGGTTTCTGTGAAGTTAAAGGTTGAGGTTTAGGGTTGAGCCGGCATGTGTGTACTCAACTCTTGACATAACCCTAACCTTAATCCAATTAACAATGAATGAATTTGTCCCTGCCCACTACATGTCAGAAAGGTAGACCTCACTTGAACCCTGACCTATAGTTAGAGCTCTGCTACCCAACCCGAGCCCCACCTGCCCCAACATTATACATCGAATTAGGGCCTCTTTTTTTTCTCCATCAATACCTGCAGGACTCGGGTATCATTAAATTGATCACTAACAGTTTGAAGCTGAGCCATTTGCTCGTCCTCTGCTGCTGCAAGGTACAGTCATATAGGACTAAGATCATAACATGCATGGTGTTAGACTGACAAAGAAAAGTATTTAACTGCTCTCTCATTGAGTAGAGTAAGCCCAGAGCCGTTGCTGTGGATACTCACCGACTCAGAGCCATCTTGAGAAGAGTGCATGCAGAGTGAGCTGCGCTCAGGGAGCGAGTGACAGACCGAAAGGAGAAGCTAATGGATTTGCTAACGGAGGAAGTTATTTCAGATTTCGGGCTTTAAATTTGACAGAAGCAATCGGGCCTTGGTTGGGTAGAGCCTGAACGTCACACGCATGGGTAGGGCTCGGGCATAAAATGAATGCCCGTGCAGGGCTCTACCTAGAGTTGATGTGCTTTTGAGTGGCATCGGCAGAACGGTTCAGCCAAGATGTGGAGATGAAGCGAGGGTCAGGGTTAGAGTCAGGGTCGGGGTCAGGGTTAGAGTCAGGGTCAGGGCTGGGGTTAGGGTTGGGGTCAGGGTTAGGGTCGGTGTTAGGGTCAGGGTTAGGTTAGAGTCAGGGTCAGGGTTGGGGTCAGGGTTAGGTTAGAGTCAGGGTTGGGGTCAGGGTTAGGTTAGAGTCAGGGTTGGGGTCAGGTTAGGGTCAGGGTCGAGCTGGGATGTAGTAATGAAGTTGGAGTTAGGGTTGGGGTCAGGGTTAGGGTTGGGGTCAGGGTTAGGGTTGGGGTCAGGGTTAAGGCCTCAACCGTAGACATAACCCCAACCTTAATCGAATGAACAGTGAATTAATTTCTTCCATAGAAAATAATGACCTATAGCTCTCACATACTCATGACGCACCCGTTTGACTGCGATTGAGGTAGCTAACCGTCCTTGCACACAACCAGTCGTGCATGACCTTCTAGGGATGCCCTGTTGAGGTTCAGCTTCCTGTGGCAACAGGAAGTGTCTCTCCCTGCAGTTACACAAAAACACCGGCTTCCATATCCTCTGTAGAACGGTCAAATGGTAAATGTAAAGACTCAGGGCATTGTTAAAGAAAGTCCCCAGGAGGCTGTACATTGACATATTTGTGACCAGGGGACCTGGCATGAGAAATGTTGTGATCAATCAATGCTAAAAGCATTTTTTGACCTCCGTTCGGACACAATCGTCTCGCAGTTCTAGAAACTGAAAGCCTTGTTGCTAAGAGCCTTGTGTATTCTTTAAATAATTCTGAAGAGGATATTGGTCCCATTTTTTATTTTATTTTTTTAGATTAACTTGAAACAGTCTTTCTGCCTGTATGTCTATCAGACTGTCTGACTACAAGTAGTGACTTAATTGGGGGTCTTTCTGCCTGTATGTCTATCAGACTGTCTGACTACAAGAAGTGACTTAATTGGGGGTCATATGGGCGGTTTCGAAAGAACACTTTAAAAAAAATCTTCCTAAATTTGACATGTTTGTTAATGGAGGACACGGCCTGAGAAATTTGAAGTCAATCAACCCAGAAGCATTTTGTTTGACCTCCCATTGGACAAAATGGGCTTGCAGTTCTAGAAACTAAGACGCTTGTTATGAATTCTGAAGAGGATAATTGTTCACATTTATTTTCGATCGACTTGAAACCGTCTGCCCGTCTTCTTATCCAAGAGCTTTGTTATGAATTCTAAAGAGTGATTAGAGTTTTATTTTTTTAAACAGTTGAATGTAACAGAAAATGTCATCTCCGTAATCCACCCAAGTGGATGTTTTTATTGTGAGATTAATTAACAATAACTAGTAATGCTGGATACTCAAAGAAAAGGTTCAAATCTCATCTTTCTGGTAAAAATAGTTATATTTTAATAATAATACAAATAGTTATATTTTAATAATAATAATAATAATAGTTATACACTGCTGAGGTGGAGTCACTTTTGAGAACACAAGTACACTGTAACCGTAAGGTTGCAGGTTCAAATCCCCGAGCTGACAAGGTAAAAATCTGTCGTTCTGCCCCCGAGCAAGGCAGTTAACCCACTGTTCCCCGGGCGCCAAAGATGTGGATGTCGATTAAGGCAGCCCCCCGCACCTCTAAATGTGGAAGACACACCTCTCTGATTCAGAGGGGTTGGGTTAAATGTGGAAGACACACCTCTCTGATTCAGAGGGGTTGGGTTAAATGTGGAAGACACACCTCTCTGATTCAGAGGGGTTGGGTTAAATGTGGAAGACACACCTCTCTGATTCAGAGGGGTTGGGTTAAATGTGGAAGACACACCTCTCTGATTCAGAGGGGTTGGGTTAAATGTGGAAGACACACCTCTCTGATTCAGAGGGGTTGGGTTAAATGTGGAAGACACACCTCTCTGATTCAGAGGGGTTGGGTTAAATGTGGAAGACACACCTCTCTGATTCAGAGGGGTTGGGTTCAATGTGGAAGACACACCTCTCTGATTCAGAGGGGTTGGGTTAAATGTGGAAGACACACTTCTCTGATTCAGAGGGG
Organism: Oncorhynchus keta; assembly: GCF_023373465.1. Classification (NCBI taxonomy): domain Eukaryota; kingdom Metazoa; phylum Chordata; class Actinopteri; order Salmoniformes; family Salmonidae; genus Oncorhynchus; species Oncorhynchus keta. The sequence goes on along the minus strand of NC_068448.1, from coordinate 2,676,006 downwards.
TTGGGTTAAATGTGGAAGATACACCTCTCTGATTCAGAGGGGTTGGGTTAAATGTGGAAGACACACCTCTCTGATTCAGAGGGGTTGGGTTAAATGTGGAAGACACACCTCTCTGATTCAGAGGGGTTGGGTTAAATGTGGAAGACACACCTCTCTGATTCAGAGGGGTTGGGTTAAACGTGGAAGACACATTTCAGTTGAATACGTTCAGTAGTACCCCTTTTTCTTCAACAAAACTGTATGAATAAAGCTTTAAATTATTAATATGCTTTCTAAATATTGCATAAGCAAATTATAAAACTATAAAATGTCACTTTCCTTATAACTGTAAAATACAGATTTGTATGTTTCGTGTTAGAGAAAATGTGAATTAATTTCTAAAAGGTCTCTCTCTTGATCAAAAATGTTTGAGATTCGTCCATATAAATTGATTTTTGAATGTGATACCGTGATTGCTGTGAACATCTCACAAAGCTGAACTCGTTAGGGGTCTTTCATCTTATCCATCGATAACAAAGCGTTTCATTTTTAAAACAAAATCTATAAATTATTTGAGATTCATCAATATAAATAGATTTCTGAACGTGATACAGTGATGACATCACCATCCCCTGCTGCGCCAAGATTACGGGGATTTAAGAGGAGGCTCCAAGATGGCAGCTTGAACGCACGTTTCCTACCAAGCTCTGCGTACCAACTTTTGAAAGATAGTGAAAAGTGTATTCTTTTGAACTACCCAAGCGAATACTTTGCCTGCTAAAGACACCAGGTTATTGACGATTAAAGACGATATTCTCTAAAATGTCACAGCGCGCTGACAGAAAGAGAGATCTTACTGCTAACTCCTCAGCTGGTAATGCTCAGGCATCATCCAATGTCGTTACTGTAACGATCGTCTGTGGTGGAAGAAGGTGAGGACCAAAGCACAGCGTGGAATGTGTTCATTATGTATTTATTTAAACTCAGAACACTAAACAAAACAACAAAGAGAAACGAAACCGAAACAGTTCTGTAAAGGTGACGAAAAACAACTAAACAGAAAATAATCACCCACCACAAACACAGGTGGGAAAAGGCTGCCTAAGTATGAGTCTCAATCAGAGACAACCAGGCTACCTAAGTATGATTCCCAATCAGAGACAACCAGGCTACCTAAGTATGATTCTCAATCAGAGACAACCAGGCTGCCTAAGTATGTTTCTCAATCAGAGACAACCAGGCTGCCTAAGTATGATTCTCAATCAGAGACAACCAGGCTGCATAAGTATGATTCTCAATCAGAGACAACCAGGCTGCCTAAGTATGATTCTCAATCAGAGACAACCAGGCTACCTAAGTATGATTCTCAATCAGAGACAACCAGGCTGCCTAAGTATGATTCTCAATCAGAGACAACCAGGCTGCCTAAGTATGATTCTCAATCACAGACAACCAGGCTGCCTAAGTATGATTCCAAATCAGAGACAACCAGGCTGCCTAAGTATGATTCTCAATCAGAGACAACCAGGCTACCTAAGTATGATTCTCAATCAGAGACAACCAGGCTACCTAAGTATGATTCTCAATCAGAGACAACCAGGCTACCTAAGTATGATTCTCAATCAGAGACAACCAGGCTGCCTAAGTATGATTCTCAATCAGAGACAACCAGGCTGCCTAAGTATGATTCTCAATCACAGACAACCAGGCTGCCTAAGTATGATTCCAAATCAGAGACAATCAGGCTGCCTAAGTATGATTCTCAATCACAGACAACCAGGCTGCCTAAGTATGATTCCAAATCAGAGACAACCAGGCTGCCCAAGTATGATTCTCAATCAGAGACAACCAGGCTGCCTAAGTATGATTCTCAATCAGAGACAACCAGGCTACCTAAGTATGATTCTCAATCAGAGACAACCAGGCTGCCTAAGTATGATTCTCAATCAGAGACAACCAGGCTACCTAAGTATGATTCTCAATCAGAGACAACCAGGCTACCTAAGTATGATTCTCAATCAGAGACAACCAGGCTGCCTAAGTATGATTCTCAATCAGAGACAACGAACGACACCTGCCTCTGATTGAGAACCACACCAGGCCAAACACATAAACACAACATAGAAAAAAAGATTACAGTTACACAGGAAGCAAATACTTTGATTGACAACTGTCACAACTATACTGGTCTGACCGTGTCAGACAAGGATTTTCCTTCCTTGCCTAAGCAAACGTCCAGCTTTCAAGAAAGGCATGTTTCAACTGGGTCCAGATGCCGCTGCCAATAATGATGTTATGGCCACTCTTTCCAGGCTCATCAATGTACCGGTCCGATGCCATAGAGAAAATGTTTGGCAACAACGCAATGAAAATCGAGGGCTTTAAAAAAAAAAGGGAAAGATGGACTTGTGCCAAAGAAGAATCGAGGAACTCGAAAGCTACTCCTGACGACGGAATCTCAGACTGTACGGAGTTCCCGAAGCAGATGGGGAGAACGGGAGAACGTGGGACAAAGAGAACATCAAAGTCTGCCGGGCTATCCTACCTGTGGAGAAGGCAGATGTTGTCCACACTGTACATCGCCTCAGCACGACAAGGCAGGGTGACTCCAAGCCCAGAGGTATCCTTCTCCAGTTCACATCACAGATCTACAGTGATGCCACTTGGAAAGCAGACAGAGAAATCTACTTTCCTACTTGTTAACAACCTGCGGTTTGCTGAAGACCTCTCGGAAGCAGACAGAGAAATCGACTTTCCTACTCGATAACAATCTGCAGTTTGCTGTAGACCTCTCGGAAGCAGACAGAGAAATCTACTTTCCTACTCGATAACAACCTCCGGTTTGCTGAAGACCTCTCGGAAGCAGACAGAGAAACCTACTTTCCTACTCGATAACAACCTCCGGTTTGCTGAAGACCTCTCGGAAGCAGACAGAGGAAGGAGAGAGAAACTGGCCAGCTGTGGAAAAAGCACGAAAAGAAGGGAAAGCGGCCTACTTCATCGGAGGACGCACTTTTATCAACGGATCCTGAACGAACCGTCCCCCTTGAGGACTGTCATAGACTGGTGGTCAACATAGGATACATCACCACTGATGTGAGCAGATCTTACTCCCGGCTCTAAGGTGATTTGACCTTTGTTCTAACTGCACAGGACTACTGGAGCAATGGTTATTTCCTATTTTATTAGTTCTCTCACTTCTGATATTTTTACCTGCAGTGTAGGAAGTGAGTAAGCTCTTTGTGGTTTCTTGTTCTGGCAGTTAGCTTTGTTCTGCTAAACTATTCTCACTCAATCATTTATATCTATATGGTATGCAACGCTGGTTTCCTTTCATTTGCGATTGTTGTTTAGCTTATACTACTTTGTTCTATATTCCACTTTGTCATTGTCTGTAGTTTCACTCAATGCTCGGGGGTTAAGAAATCGTTTTAAGCGCAAAGCATTATTTTTATTTGCCAAAACCGCTTAAAACAGATTTTTTTTCTTTTTCCCAAGAGTTCAGTTTAAAACAGATCCCCCCCAAGAGTCTCATTCAGCTGCTACCGACGTCAACTTCTGGAGATCTCAGTGGGGTAATGCTGTATGGCTTGTGGAAGCCAAGATGGCGTCGCTGTGAGAGGGAGTGTTTTCTCGCTCTTCAAAGCAACATTGAGGGTTAGGTGGTTAACAGTCTAATATTATTAATGTTGAAATAAACTAACTATAACTTGTTTTAGGGATATAGGATAAGTTTAGAGTTAGTCTGACAAACTTGATGGTTGTACAGTCGTCCCAAATAAAACTGTGAAGGACCTCGGCGTTACTCTGGACCCTGATCTCTCTTTTGAAGAACATATCAAGAACATTTCGAGGACAGCTTTTTTCCATCTACGTAACATTGCAAAAATCAGACACTTTCTGTCCCAAAATGATGCAGAAAAATTAATCTATGCTTCTGTTACTTGTAGGTTAGACTACTGCAATGCTCTACTTTCCGGCTACCCGGATAAAGCACTAAATAAACTTCAGTTAGTGCTAAATACGGCTGCTAGAATCCTGACTAGAACCAAAAAATGTGATCATATTACTCTGGTGCTGGCCTCCCTACACTGGCTTCCTGTTAAGGCAAGGGCTGATTTCAAGGTTTTACTGATAACCTACAAAGCATTACATGGGCTTGCTCCTACCTATCTCTCTGATTTGGTCCTGCCGTACATACCTACACGTACGCTACGGTCACAAGACGCAGGCCTCCTAATTGTCCCTAGAATTTCTAAGCAAACAGCTGGAGGCAGGGCTTTCTCCTATAGAGCTCCATTTTATGGAATGGCCTGCCTACCCATGTCAGAGACGCAAACTCGGTCTCAACCTTTAAGTCTTTACTGAAGACTCATCTCTTCAGTGGGTCATATGATTGAGTGTAGTCTGGCCCAGGAGTGGGAAGGTGAACGGAAAGGCTCTGGATCAACGAACCGCCCTGGCTGTCTCTGCCTGGCCGGTTCCCCTCTCTCCACTGGGATTCTCTGCCTCTAACCCTATTACAGGGGCTGAGTCACTGGCTTACTGGTGCTCTTTCATGCCGTCCCTAGGAGGGGTGCGTCACTTGAGTGGGTTGAGTCACTGACGTGATCTTCTTGTCTGGGTTGCCAGACCTGCTGTTTTCAACTCTAGAGACAGCAGGAGCGGTAGAGATACTTCTAATGATCGGCTATGAAAAGCCAACTGACATTTACTCCTGAGGTTCTGACTTGCTGCACCCTCGACAACTACTGTGATTATTATTATTTGACCATGCTGGTCATTTATGAACATTTGAACATCTTGGCCATGTTCTGTTATAATCTCCACCCGGCACAGCCAGAAGAGGACTGGCCACCCCACAGCCTGGTTCCTCTCTAGGTTTCTTCCTAGGTTTTGGCCTTTCTAGGGAGTTTTTCCTAGCCACCGTGCTTCTACACCTGCATTGCTTGCTGTTTGGGGTTTTAGGCTGGGTTTCTGTACAGCACTTTGAGATATCAGCTGATGTAAGAAGGGCTATATAAATACATTTGATTTGAGTTTTTGACAAGTTGAATGGGAAGAACACGACAGAAAGACAATAGTAGATGAAATATCCAGGTCTCACAGAAGACGGCAGACATGCTCGCTAGCTACAACGCGAACCAGAGCAGCATGGGTACACAAGAAGCCGCAAACTCAAAGCAAGAAGAGAAAAACAAAACTGACCAGGATGAAATCCTTGCAACCTCTTTACCTCAGACCACAAGTGAAAATCCACCGGTGAAAAAAGTAAAAGACGACATTTCAATGATCTTTTCTCTGCAATCCAGTCCCTGTCGACTAAACAAGACGCTCTACAAAGTGTCCATCATAGGCTACCGAAGAAACATCAAAGAAGATCGATCATTTGTCAGAAACTGTCAGTAAGCTACACAAAATCGTGAGCGAGGGTCACGCCCTGACCTGAGATATCTCTGTTTTGTTTCGGTCAAGGTGTGACTAGGGTGGGTATGCTAGTTTTGTATTGTCTAGGGTGGGTATGCTAGTTTTGTATTGTCTAGGGTGGGTATGCTAGTTTTGTATTGTCTAGGGTTTTTGTATGTCTAGGGGTTTTTGTATGTCTAGGGGTTTTGTATGTCTAGGGTTTTTGTATGTCTAGGGGTTTTTGTATGTCTAGGGTTTTTGTATGTCTAGGGGTTTTGTATGTCTAGGGTTTTTGTATGTCTAGGGTTTTTGTATGTCTAGGGTTTTGTATGTCTAGGGGTTTTGTATGTCTAGGGGTTTTGTATGTCTAGGGGTTTTGTATGTCTAGGGGTTTTTGTATGTCTAGGGTTTTTGTATGTCTAGGGGTTTTGTATGTCTAGGGTTTTTGTATGTCTAGGGTTTTGTATGTCTAGGGGTTTTGTATGTCTAGGGGTTTTGTATGTCTAGGGGTTTTGTATGTCTAGGGTTTTTGTATGTCTAGGGTTTTTGTATGTCTAGGGTTTTTGTATGTCTAGGGTTTTTGTATGTCTAGGGTTTTGTATGTCTAGGGGTTTTTGTATGTCTAGGGTTTTTGTATGTCTAGGGTTTTTGTATGTCTAGGGTTTTTGTATGTCTAGGGTTTTTGTATGTCTAGGGTTTTTGTATGTCTAGGGTTTTTGTATGTCTAGGGTTTTGTATGTCTAGGGTTTTTGTATGTCTAGGGGTTTTGTATGTCTAGGGGTTTTGTATGTCTAGGGATTTTGTTTGTCTAGGGTTTTTGTATGTCTAGGGTTTTTGTATGTCTAGGGTTTTTGTATGTCTAGGGTTTTTGTATGTCTAGGGGTTTGTATGTCTAGGGTTTTTGTATGTCTAGGGGTTTTGTAATTCTATGTTGGCCTGAATCGGTTCCCAATCAGAGACAGCTGTTTATCATTATCTCTGATTGGGGATCATATTTAGGTAGCCATTTTCCTTTGGTGTTGGTGGGATCTTGTTCTATGTTTAGTTTCCTGTCAGCACTATTTGTATAGTGTCACGGTGCTGGTTTGTTTTTGTTTAGCTGAGATTCTGGTTTTATTAAAAACATGTGGAACTCTACTCACGCTGCGCCTTGGTCTCATCTTTACAACGAACGTGACAGAGAGAACAATGGAAATAACATTCCTAGAGAACGAGTTGAAGAAAATGCAATCCCAAAATAATGAGCCGTGTGAGAATGTAGCTGAACATCAAAGGTACTCTGACAATCCAAGGTGTACAAGAGGCAGAGGGAGAGAGGATATTAGAGAAGTAGTCATTAATATCCTGGGAAAGGTGGCACCGTGCATCAAAGACAGGCTAAGAGACGTGATTGATGTGGTACATCGACTTGGGAAACGAAGATCTGATGGAGCCCCTCGCAACGTCATCTTGCACTTATATACACCATTACAGGGACATCGTCTGGAGATAATGGCCAAGGGGAACAAGTTGCTGGACGAGAAGAAGCTCCGCATCAAAGAAGCTCTGATACAGCAGGATCAGACTGCCAGGGAGACACTGTGGCCGCTTATACAGAAGGCACGACAAGAGGGAAAGAAAGCTGGGTTCAAGGGCCCACATGCGTTTATCGAAGAATGATTACTGGGTAACTCTGTTGACATGAACCAAACTGGAACTGTGAGTACTACCATGAGTACAGTTAATGTACTGCCAAATCTACCTGTGCCGTTCGAACTACAACTGATGAACACTTGCCAACTAAAAAAAAGGAAGTAAATAGATTTGTTATACTGTTAAACACCGCTACCTAAGCTGAGCTTAGTTTTAAACACCGCTATCTAAGCTGAGCGTAGTTTTAAACACCGCTACCTAAGCTGAGCGTAGTTTTAAACACCGCTACCTAAGCTGAGCGTAGTTTTCAACACCGCTACCTAAGCTGAGCGTAGTTTTAAACACCGCTACCTAAGCTGACCACCGCTACCTAAGCTGAGCGTAGTTTTAAACACCGCTACCTAAGCTGAGCGTAGTTTTAAACACCGCTACCTAAGCTGAGCGTAGTTTTAAACACCGCTACCTAAGCTGAGCGTAGTTTTAAACACCGCTACCTAAGCTGAGCGTAGTTTTAAACACCGCTACCTAAGCTGAGCTTAGTTTTAAACACCGCTATCTAAGCTGAGCGTAGTTTTAAACACCGCTACCTAAGCTGAGCGTAGTTTTAAACACCGCTACCTAAGCTGAGCGTAGTTTTAAACACCGCTACCTAAGCTGAGCGTAGTGTTAAACACCGCTACCTAAGCTGAGCGTAGTTTTAAACACCGCTACCTAAGCTGAGCGTAGTGTTAAACACCGCTACCTAAGCTGAGCGTAGTTTTAAACACCGCTACCTAAGCTGAGCGTAGTTTTAAACACCGCTACCTAAGCTGAGCGTAGTTTTCAACACCGCTACCTAAGCTGAGCGTAGTTTTCAACACCGCTACCTAAGCTGAGCGTAGTTTTAAACACCGCTACCTAAGCTGAGCGTAGTTTTAAACACCGCTACCTAAGCTGAGCGTAGTTTTCAACACCGCTACCTAAGCTGAGCGTAGTTTTAAACACCGCTACCTAAGCTGAGCGTAGTTTTAAACACCGCTACCTAAGCTGAGCGTAGTTTTAAACACCGCTACCTAAGCTGAGCGTAGTTTTCAACACCGCTACCTAAGCTGAGCGTAGTTTTAAACACCGCTACCTAAACTGAGCGTAGTTTTCAACACCGCTACCTAAGCTGAGCGTAGTTTTAAACACCGCTACCTAAGCTGAGCGTAGTTTTAAACACCGCTACCTAAGCTGAGCGTAGTTTTAAACACCGCTACCTAAGCTGAGCGTAGTTTTAAACACCGCTACCTAAGCTGAGCGTAGTTTTAAACACCGCTACCTAAGCTGAGCGTAGGTTTAAACACCGCTACCTAAGCTGAGCGTAGTTTTAAACACCGCTACCTAAGCTGAGCGTAGTTTTCAACACCGCTACCTAAGCTGAGCGTAGTTTTAAACACCGCTACCTAAGCTGAGCGTAGTTTTAAACACCGCTACCTAAGCTGAGCGTAGTTTTAAACACCGCTACCTAAGCTGAGCGTAGTTTTCAACACCGCTACCTAAGCTGAGCGTATTTTAAACACCGCTATATGAGCGTGTTTTAAACACCGCTACCTAAGCTGAGCGTAGTTTTAAACAACCTAAGCTGAGCGTAGTTTTAAACACCGCTCCTAAGCTGAGCGTAGTTTTCAACACCGCTACCTAAGCTGAGCGTAGTTTTAAACACCGCTACCTAAGCTGAGCGTAGTTTTCAAACCGCTACCTAAGCTGAGCGTAGTTTTCAACACCGCTACCTTGAGCGTAGTTTTAAACACCGCTACCTAAGCTGAGCGTAAAACACCGCTAGCTGAGATTTTAAACACCGCTACCTAAGCTGAGCTTAGTTTTAAACACCGCTACCTAAGCTGAGCGTAGTTTTAAACACCGCTACCTAAGCTGAGCGTAGTTTTAAACACCGCTACCTAAGCTGAGCGTAGTTTTAAACACCGCTACCTAAGCTGAGCGTAGTTTTAAACACCGCTACCTAAGCTGAGGTAGTTTTAAACACCGCTACCTAAGCTGAGCGTAGTTTTAAACACCGCTACCTAAGCTGAGCTTAGTTTTAAACACCGCTACCTTGAGCGTAGTTTTAAACTTACCTAAGCTGAAGTTTTCAAAGGTGACATTTTAAACACCGCTCCTACTGATAGTTTTAAACACCGCTACCTAAGCTGAGTTTTTCAAACCGCTACCTAAGCTGAGCGTAGTTTTAAACTGCTGAAGTTTTAAACACCGCTACCTATCTTTTTAAACACCGCTACCTAAGCTGAGCGTAGTTTTAAACACCGCTACCTAAGCTGAGCGTAGTTTTAAACACCGCTACCTAAGCTGAGCGTAGTTTTAAACACCTAATCCTCTCAAGGTTCACTGTTTGTTTATTGTTCACATTACTACTTGTATTATCTAATTTGTGTTCTTTGTTCTTCAATTCACTCAATATCCCTAGTCTGAATGCTAGGGGCTTGAGAAATCTTACAAAAAAAGAAGGCTTTATTTTTATATTGTAAACGCAGTAATGCAAATGTTGTCCTTTTTCAGTTAACTCATTCGGGTGAAAGAAATTTGACATTTTTGGAAAACAAGATAGAGAGATGTCGCCTGTTTCAGTCATGGGACAAATCATTCTGCTGGTGTTTTGACACTTCTTCACAAGTTTAAAGGTGACGTTCTGGAATCCACATCGTCACAGTTTAAAGGTGACGTTCTGGAATCCACATCTTCACAAGTTTAAAGGTGACGTTATAGAATCCACATCGTCACAGTTTAAAGGTGACGTTCTAGAATCCACATCTTCACAAGTTTAAAGGTGACGTTCTAGAATCCACATCTTCACAAGTTTAAAGGTGACGTTCTAGAATCCACATCTTCACAAGTTTAAAGGTGACGTTCTAGAATCCACATCTTCACAAGTTTAAAGGTGACGTTCTAGAATCCACATCGTCACAAGTTTAAAGGTGACGTTCTAGAATCCACATCGTCACAAGACGGCAGATTGGGTCATAGTAACTGTTAAACTTGACAATGCTATTTTCATCATGTGTAATGTATACAGACATAACTCACAGGCTCCTAATAAGACCCGTTTTACCCAATTTACCAGGAAAGTACAGGATTCACGCAACAAATACTCTTGAGGCTTTTCTAACTATTTCAGGGGATTTTAATGAAACACCTGAAGCATCTGCTGATCGTTTTTCCTCCTAGAACGGGTCAAAGCTCTTAAAGTAGTAATAGTAATATTATCACTACTTCATGCAAGGATCTCTGTTTTGAGGATGCCTGGTGTTATTTCAATCCGGATGGACCAATAAAACGATGTCACGTAAATCTAGAATATATTTATTCCTAATTTCCCCCTTTTTGTTACAATTTGTTATAGATGTAGATCATCACTTGATTTCCCTGAGTTTACAAGCTACTAAAAAAATCTAAAAGGTACCCGAGGATAATTGGAAAAAAATGAACGACGCACTTCTTAAAGATTCTACTCTCAATGAAAACATCGTCATTAGCTAAAGATATTTTTGCAAGAGAAGACGTGGGTCATGGAAGTAGATGGGAATTTTTCACATGTAAAGTCAGAGTGGTAGAGTGGTAGCCATTAAACGTGCCAAAGAGCTGATTCACTTAATAATATATAATAATAATAATAATATATGCCATTTAGCAGACGCTTTTATCCAAAGCGACTTACAGTCATTCTACGTATGGGTGGTCCCGGGAATCGAACCCACTACCCTGGCGTTACAAGCGCCATGCTCTACCAACTGTGCTACAGAAGGACCTCCACACTTAAAGAACTTTAGATTAAAGGACATGATGAGGCAAGCTTGACAGTTTTCTAAAGAAAGATAATCTATCCGAAGAAGAGGAGTCTGTGTTCAAGTCTTTACAACTAGTATTAGAACAGCTTTACAGCTTTACAGATCTTGGAAAGGGCGCCTTTGTAAGATCAAGAGCTAAATGTATTGAAGAGGGGGAAAGAAACACGAGTTACATTTTTTTTTTTTTGCACTTGAAAAGAGAAACTACAAAAATAAAATCTATAACTGCACTCAAAATGAACAATGTTTTATGCAAAGATCCCATTACAATATCATCATTTGTCAATTCCTTTTATGAAAACCTTTACAGCTCTCAATTTCAGGAAGACTGTTGTCAAAGCTACATTTGCCACATTCATAATTTATGTCCCTGCAATTGAGGATGATTTCCGCTCAAGTTTGCGATTCACCTGTTTCAATTGAAGAAATTAGAGAGGCTCTGAATTCAATGAAAAAAGGGAAATCACCTGGCCCTGATGGCCTGGCAGTTGAAATCACCTGGCCCTGATGGCCTGGCAGTTGAAATCACCTGGCCCTGATGGCCTGGCAGTTGAAATCACCTGGCCCTGATGGCCTGGCAGTTGAAATCACCTGGCCCTGATGGCCTGGCAGTTGAAATCACCTGGCCCTGATGGCCTGGCAGTTGTATTCTATTGACATAAATAACCCCTTCAAGATCAACTGGTTGAAAAGTTGTTTTATCAATACTGATTCAATATGGTATTTCATTCCAAATAATGTGTTTCATACATTTTTTACTGAAATGTAATTATATTCCTGAAAGATTACCCGCTTAAATTGGCTAGGTTTCACCATCAAGCTTTACTGGCCTGGAAAATATGTTTCCTGCACAATTTTTCCCCTCATAAAGCTCTCTTGTGGAATAATTCAGACATAACTGTAAGGAATCAGTCATTGTTCTACCTCAGCTGGCATGAGAGGAATATTGACTTTGTTCTTGATGTTTTTTGACAAGGGTAATATTCTCACATATGAACAATTTATAACATTCAAAGAGTTCCCAACACCTTTCAGAGAGTTTATTTCTGTGGTCTAACTACCCTAATGAAAACTCATCTTAGCTTTGGTAATGATCACAAAGTGTATCCAGAACTCAGGTTGGAAGGCGTGGGCTTACTTGAGAGATCTTGATGTAATAAAATTCTTCATTCACAAAACCAACTTACGCTGAGAGGAACATTTTTCTTGAACATGATTATTCCTGACATTGTCTGGAAAAATGCCTGGTTAAGACCTTACAAATACCGTATACCAAACTAAGTTAAGGAAGTGTACTTTAAAATGTTACATAAGATATATCCATGCAATTCAATGATGTCCACATTTGTGGCTATTGATGATATGGGGTGGCAGGGTAGCCTAGTGGTTAGAGCGTTGGACTAGTAGCCGAAAAGTTGCAAGTTCAAATCCCTGAGCTGACAAGGTACAAATCTGTCGTTCTGCCCCCTGAACAGGCAGTTAACCCACTGTTCCTAGGCTGTCATTGAAAATAAGAATTTGTTCTTAACTGACTTGCCTGGTCAAATAAAGGTAATAAAAATGTTAAAAAATTATCTGCGTTTTCTGTGAAAATCTGTCTCAATTGTTCTTTGAATGTAAATTTGTCTGAATTTTGGGAAAATACTTAACTACCATTATGAACAATGCCCATGTTTTTGACATGAAAGATATATGTTACTATTGCAATGATAACAAGACCATTGAAATGATTGTGAATTATTTTATTCTTGTTGCCAAATACTTTACACACAAACAAAATTTCCAAAATTCTATACCAACATTAAAAACATTTTCGATTGAATTTAACAATTTTATTAAAACATTAACCCTAGTGAACAATAACAAGAATAACATTTTCCTAAATCATGACAATAAGATTTTTTTCAGAGTGATTACTGGTGCGGCTAGTAACTGAAAGGTTGCAAGTTTGAATCCCTGAGCCGACAAGGTACAAATCTGTCGTTCTGCCCCTGAACGGGCAGTTAACCCACTATTCCTAGTCGTTCTGCCCCTGAACAGGCAGTTAACCCACTATTCCTAGTCGTTCTGCCCCTGAACAGGCAGTTAACCCACTATTCCTAGTCGTTCTGCCCCTGAATAGGCAGTTAACCCACTATTCCTAGTCGTTCTGCCCCTGAACAGGCAGTTAACCCACTATTCCTAGTCGTTCTGCCCCTGAACAGGCAGTTAACCCACTATTCCTAGTCGTTCTGCCCCTGAACAGGCAGTTAACCCACTATTCCTAGTCGTTCTGCCCCTGAACAGGCAGTTAACCCACTATTCCTAGTTGTTCTGCCCCTGAACAAGGCAGTTGTTCCCAGGCCGTCATTGAAAATAAGAATTTTTCCTTAACTGACTTGCCTCGTAAAATAAATCAAATTACAATTGCACTGGAATTGTTCATTTTTTCAATTTTTTTGTTTATTATAGTATTTTCTCGTTAATACCTGCATTCCGTTTTGTATGATGTAAGAATGTAAATTATTGATCTGTATTTTTTTTTTTAAAAGACAGAAAAAAAACCCCTCATGGTTCTGAACGCTCTGCTGGAGTTACCACTAAAGAATAATTTCAATTGAAGTAATTTGCACTCAGACTGTGACCCTTGTGGTCGCTTTCTGTGTTTTGTCGTCAACTGTAACATCATCATCATCATCATCATCATCATCATTATTATTACCAACATTTATGGTTACAATTCTAAACTTGAAAATGAATCCTTACTTGAATATTTAGAAAAGCGTTTTCTCCATTGGTTAACCAAGTTCCCGAATGCTTTACTTACAGTAGGTTGGGGATTTTAATATTTCTCAGAATCATTTTATTGATAGATGGCCTCCGGGACAGTCCACTTCTATGAGTACAAGTTTGAGGCAGTTTATGGAAAGGTTTGATATTATAGATATTTGGAGAGTGAAGTTTCCTAATGACAAGTCTTTCACTTGGAGTAATAAGACCCACGCCAGACAATCACCACAGATCTTTGGTTGGTGTCGAAATGTTATGATTAACAGGCTATTTCTGTTAACATCCTGGTCACTCCACTTTCTGACCATAGAGCTGTTTATACTGACATTACACTGTTGATCTCTGATAATGGCCCTTACTGATCATAGAGCTGTTTATACTGACATTACACTGTTTATCTCTGATAATGGCCCTTTCTGACCATAGAGCTGTTTATACTGACATTACACTGTTTATCTCTGATAATGGCCCTTACTGACCATAGAGCTGTTTATACTGACATTACACTGTTTATCTCTGATAATGGCCCTTTCTGACCATAGAGCTGTTTATACTGACATTACACTGTTTATCTCTGATAATGGCCCTTTCTGACCATAGAGCTGTTTATACTGACATTACACTGTTTATCTCTGATAATGGCCCTTACTGACCATAGAGCTGTTTATACTGACATTACACTGTTTATCTCTGATAATGGCCCTTTCTGACCATAGAGCTGTTTATACTGACATTACACTGTTTATCTCTGATAATGGCCCTTACTGATCATAGATCTGTTTATACTGACATTACACTGTTTATCTCTGATAATGGCCCTTACTGATCATAGATCTGTTTATATTGACATTACACTGTTTATCTCTGATAATGGCCCTTACTGACCATAGAGCTGTTTATATTGACATTACACTGTTTATCTCTGATAATGGCCCTTACTGATCATAGAGCTGTTTATATTGACATTACACTGTTTATCTCTGATAATGGCCCTTACTGATCATAGAGCTGTTTATATTGACATTACACTGTTTATCTCTGATAATGGCCCTTACTGACCATAGAGCTGTTTATATTTACATTACACTGTTGATCTCTGATAATGGCCCTGGCAGAGCATCCTAGAGCTGTTTATATTAAATTACACTGTTTTATCTCGGAGATCATTTCATTACCACACTTTTGAACAGTAATAACTGGGAGCTGTTTAAATATGAGGTTGTTTATTTGAAAATATGGGAGTATTCTGACCATAGAGCTGTTTATAAAGTGTAATTACAAAGATCACCTGTCTTGCTCAAAAGCTTGATAAGTGTCTCAGAAGAGACCAAATATGTTCTGTATTGAGCATTAAACAAGTGTGATGATCTAAACTGATAATGGGGAGCCTTTGTCAGATCTAGGAAGAAGCTGTTTATATTGACAAAATTACACTTTTTTTCTTGAAAATACCACTAACAATACAATTCAACAATTAAATATTAATGATCTCATCACAGATGATCCCAAATTAATCTCTAACGTTATTAAAACACAGGATTTTAAGAGTTCTAAGATCATTTTTTACCACACCCTTGGAACAGTAAATAACTGGGGAGGCTTTTTAAATATGATGACCCTATTATAGTTGAACAGATCATTTATTCTATTGAACAAAAATAATAAGTCTCCTGGGACTGATGGTATATCTGCTGAGTTTTAGAAACTTTTTCTAAACAGTTAGCCCAATTTTCTGTTGGTCTTTTCTGAAAGCATTTGAAGTGTCCCTCCCAGTCTGACTCCTGGTCTGATTATGTTCTGTTTGATGCTACAACCCAGTCTGATGATGGTCTGATTAAACTGTAAATAATGTTCTCCCTCCCAGGTTGACTCCAGGTCTGATTACATTGTAAATCATGTGACCCTCCTAGTCTGAGGGTCTGAACAAAATAATTTTTTTGACTCCAGGTCTGAGAAAAATAATGCCACTAACAATCTGACAAGGTCTGAACATTGTAAATAATGGTCTCATCCCAGATGATCCAGGTCTGATTACATTAATAATGCTCTCCCGTCCCAGGTTGACTCCAGGTCTGATTACATTGTAAATAATGTTCTCCCTCCCAGTCTGACTCCAGGTCTGATTACATTGTAAATAATGCTCTCCCTCCCAGTCTGACTCCAGGTCTGATTACATTGTAGATAATGTTCTCCCTCCCAGTCTGACTCCAGGTCTGGGGACATTGTAAATAATGCTCTCCCTCCCAGTCTGACTCCAGGTCTGATTACATTGTAAATAATGACTCCTCCCAGTTGACTAGGTCTGATTACATTGAAATAATTTCCCTCCTAGTCTGACTCCAGGTCTGATTAATTGTAATATGCTCTCCTGGGAGTCTGACTGGTCTGATTACATTGTAAATAATGCTCTCCCTCCCAGTTGACTCCAGGTCTTTACATGTTGGTCTCCCTCCTAGTCTGACTCCAGGTCTGATTACATTGTAAATAATGCTCTCCCTCCCAGTCTGACTCCAGGTCTGATTACATTGTAAATAATGCTCTCCCTCCCAGGTTGACTCCAGGTCTGATTACATTGTAAATAATGCTCTCCCTCCCAGTCTGACTCCAGGTCTGATTACATTGTAAATAATGTTCTCCCTCCCAGGTTGACTCCAGGTCTGATTACATTGTAAATAATGTTCTCCCTCCCAGGTTGACTCCAGGTCTGATTACATTGTAAATAATGCTCTCCCTCCCAGGTTGACTCCAGGTCTGATTACATTGTAAATAATGTTCTCCCTCCCAGTCTGACTCCAGGTCTGATTACATTGTAAATAATGCTCTCCCTCCCAGTCTGACTCCAGGTCTGATTACATTGTAAATAATGCTCTCCCTCCCAGTCTGACTCCAGGTCTGATTACATTGTAAATAATGCTCTCCCTCCCAGTCTGACTCCAGGTCTGATTACATTGTAAATAATGCTCTCCCTCCCAGTCTGACTCCAGGTCTGATTACATTGTAAATAATGCTCTCCCTCCCAGGTTGACTCCAGGTCTGATTACATTGTAAATAATGCTCTCCCTCCCAGTCTGACTCCAGGTCTGATTACATTGTAAATAATGTTCTCCCTCCCAGTCTGACTCCAGGTCTGATTACATTGTAAATAATGCTCTCCCTCCTAGTCTGACTCCAGGTCTGATTACATTGTAAATAATGCTCTCCCTCCCAGTCTGACTCCAGGTCTGATTACATTGTAAATAATGCTCTCCCTCCCAGTCTGACTCCAGGTCTGATTGATCCCATGAAAAACTTGCATTAAATATTAAAAAATATATTAAAAGGGATCTCTATTGCTGACAGAGATATTAAAAGGGGTCTCTATTGCTGACAGAGATATTAAAAGGGATCTCTATTGCTGACAGAGATATTAAAAGGGATCTCTATTGCTGACAGAGATATTAAAAGGGGTCTCTATTGCTGACAGAGATATTAAAAGGGGTCTCCCATTGCTGACAGAGATATGACTCTGACAGAGATATGATTCTATTGCTGACAGAGATATTAAAAGGGATCTCTATTGCTGACAGAGATATTAAAAGGGATCTCTATTGCTGACAGAGATATTAAAAGGGGTCTCTATTGCTGACAGAGATATTAAAAGGGATCTCTATTGCTGACAGAGATATTAAAAGGGGTCTCTATTGCTGACAGAGATATTAAAAGGGGTCTCTATTGCTGACAGAGATATTAAAAGGGGTCTCTATTGCTGACAGAGATATTAAAAGGATCTCTATTGCTGACAGAGATATTAAAAGGGATCTCTATTGCTGACAGAGATATTAAAAGGGGATCTCTATTGCTGACAGAGATATTAAAAGGGGTCTCTATTGCTGACAGAGATATTAAAAGGGATCTCTATTGCTGACAGAGATATTAAAAGGGGTCTCTATTGCTGACAGAGATATTAAAAGGGATCTCTATTGCTGACAGAGATATTAAAAGGGGTCTCTATTGCTGACAGAGATATTAAAAGGGGTCTCTATTGCTGACAGAGATATTAAAAGGGGTCTCTATTGCTGACAGAGATATTAAAAGGGGTCTCTATTGCTGACAGAGATATTAAAAGGGATCTCTATTGACAGATATTAAAAGGGGTCTCTATAGCTGACAGAGATACTAAAAGGTCTCTATTGCTGACAGAGATATTAAAAGGGGTCTCTATTGCTGACAGAGATATTAAAAGGGATCTCTATTGCTGACAGAGATATTAAAAGGGGTCTCTATTGCTGACAGAGATATTAAAAGGGATCTCTATTGCTGACAGAGATATTAAAAGGGGTCTCTATTGCTGACAGAGATATTAAAAGGGGTCTTTATAGACAGAGATATTAAAAGATATATTAAAAGGGATCTCTATTGCTGACAGAGATATTAAAAGGGGTCTCTATTGCTGACAGAGATATTAAAAGGGATCTCTATTGCTGACAGAGATATTAAAAGGGATCTCTATTGCTGACAGAGATATTAAAAGGGGTCTCTATTGCTGACAGAGATATTAAAAGGGATCTCTATTGCTGACAGAGATATTAAAAGGGATCTCTATTGCTGACAGAGCTATGAAAAGGGATCTCTATTGCTGACAGAGCTATGAAAAGGGGTCTCTATTGCTGACAGAGATATTAAAAGGGGTCTCTATTGCTGACAGAGATATTAAAAGGGGTCTATATTGCTGACAGAGATATTAAAAGGGGTCTCTATTGCTGACAGAGATATTAAAAGGGATCTCTATTGCTGACAGAGATATTAAAAGGGATCTCTATTGCTGACAGAGATATTAAAAGGGGTCTATATTGCTGACAGAGATATTAAAAGGGGTCTCTATTGCTGACAGAGATATTAAAAGGGGTCTCTATTGCTGACAGAGATATTAAAAGGGGTCTATATTGCTGACAGAGATATTAAAAGGGGTCTATATTGCTGACAGAGATATTAAAAGGGGTCTCTATTGCTGACAGAGATATTAAAAGGGGTCTCTATTGCTGACAGAGATATTAAAAGGGGTCTCTATTGCTGACAGAGATATTAAAAGGGATCTCTATTGCTGACAGAGATATTAAAAGGGGTCTCTATTGCTGACAGAGATATTAAAAGGGGTCTATATTGCTGACAGAGATATTAAAAGGGGTCTCTATTGCTGACAGAGATATTAAAAGGGGTCTCTATTGCTGACAGAGATATTAAAATGGGTCTATATTGCTGACAGAGATATTAAAAGGGGTCTATATTGCTGACAGAGATATTAAAAGGGGTCTGCTGACAGAGATATTAAAAGGGGTCTCTATTGCTGACAGAGATATTAAAAGGGGTCTCTATTGCTGACAGAGATATTAAAAGGGGTCTCTATTGCTGACAGAGATATTAAAAGGGATCTCTATTGCTGACAGAGATATTAAAATTGCTGACAGAGATATTAAAAGGGATCTCTATTGCTGACAGAGATATTAAAAGGGATCTCTATTGCTGACAGAGATATTAAAAGGGGTCTATATTGCTGACAGAGATATTAAAAGGGATCTCTATTGCTGACAGAGATATTAAAAGGGATCTCTATTGCTGACAGAGATATTAAAAGGGGTCTCTATTGCTGACAGAGATATTAAAAGGGGTCTATATTGCTGATAGAGATATTAAAAGGGGTCTCTATTGCTGACAGAGATATTAAAAGAGATCTCTATTGCTGACAGAGATATTAAAAGGGGTCTATATTGCTGACAGAGATATTAAAAGGGGTCTCTATTGCTGACAGAGATATTATTATAAGTCAGCTTGCAGATGACTCCACCCTCATTTTGAAAGATGCTGACCAGATTCCTAGAGCAGTCGATGTGATAAATGTATTTTCCAAAGCATCTGGTCTTTGCCTAAATCTTAATAAGTGTGAATTGTTTGCTGTTAAATACAGTGTGATATCCTCTATATTTAATGTTCCAGTCAAGGAAAATGTAACATACCTTGGGGATTACCATATCTAAGGGTCAACAGGAAAGATGCTCATTAAACTTTATAGCTATTATTGAAAAATCAAAAAATAAGTTTAACCATTGGTTGCAGATGGATTTATCATTGAAAGGTCAAGTATTGCTTTATAAACTTGAAGGTATCTCCAGACTTACTTATGCGGCCCAGCCCCCTGCGCGCGCGGCCCAGCCCCTACATCTTGATAACAAAATAGGTAATCCGGTTGACCAGGTGCTTTTCAACATCATCTGGAAAAATCGTACACATTATATTAGGATATATGTCGCTATGAACACATGAATATGGTGGTCCCAATTTTTGGGGGATTTTCCTACTTTGAATAATACTTGGAGATAAATTGAGCTAAACATTTCTTAAAGAATCCAACTTCAATTTGGAATTTCCTCATATCTTCTCCCGTTTTGGTGGCGTCAATTTTATGTTACTTTGTAACTATAGTAACTATAACATTGATCAGATTCCAATTAAATGATCTGCTTTTCATAGACAAATATTCTTAGCCTGGTCGTTAATATATTAACAATTTTTCCCCACATAGGTATTTCATTTGGAACAATAAGGGAATTTTGTATAGAAACAAGTCTTTATTTTTTTAAGAACTGGTTCAATAACATATCCTACTGGTGAGTCAACTGTTTAATGCAGAAGGATTGTAAACTCAATAATGAGGCATTTGTATCTCGTTGCTTACATCCCTGTAACACCTAGAGAGTTCGCCATAGTCTTTGATGCTATTCCGTCTGGAACTCATGTTATTTAGAGGTGGAACCAGACCTCACCATCTTGAGCTACCCTCGCTTAATCCAGTTGACTCTCCAGTAGGGAAACTGTTTCTCCTCGCTCCCTCAAAACAACAGATCTATACGTGCGTCAGTGGTGTATTGGTGAGGACGGCGTCAAGCGCAGGAAACAGAACTGAGTCAAAATAACGTACTTTACTCGAGAAAAATAAACGTAACAAACCGTAGCACGCAAAACTAGCCCATAACAGGAACAATCACGCACAAAACATACTGGGAACCAGAGGGTTAAATAGGGAAATAATAATAATAATAATAATAACGTAATGGGAACCAGGTGTGTACACTCAAGACATAACAAATGGAAAACAGAAACATGGATCGATGGCAGCTGGAAAGCCGGTGACGACGAGCGCCGAGCGCCGCCCGAACAAGGAGAGGCACCAACTTCGGCAGAAGTCGTGACAACGTGCTTTATTTCAAAGGGAGATTGTATCCATTTCTAATGTCACAATTTACTGGAATACATTGGTCACTAATATCTGTTGGGGGAAAAAAATCTGGTTATTAAGACACAAATACTTGCTTGTTAACAAGGTCAAAGAGGTCTGTTTCTGAATGATCCATGAGTATTACCCTGAGAATCGTTACCTGAAGAAACTCAAAAAATACATTAACTGTACTTTTTGTGTAGAGCATCCAGAAAAAGTTTCACATTTACTTTGGCATTGTCTACATGTAAAACAATTATGGAAAGATATTCATAGTTTTATAATTCTTGATGACTTTTAAAACATTTTTTTATGAGAGAATGTGCTTCTCGGTTTCCTTAACCATAACAAAGATTAAGGAATAACTATTTTACCTCATAAATCTAATTGTGCTAATGGCAAAATGTAATATTCATAAATGTAAATTCACTAATATAAAAACACTCTTCTGTGTTTTCTATAAGGAATTCTAGCAGTACATTAAGACCATTCTACATTCTTCGAATAAGAAAGCTGTTAAAACAATCAATAAATGTGTTTCTTTTAAGGTCTTTGTATAATCTGTCATTTGTTGTACCCCCGAGCATATGTTATCATTGTCTATTTGTATACTTATTGTATGTATACAGAATATTCTAAATTATTATTATTTTTTTTAAATTAAAAACATCTTTGGCATGTGAAATTTAAAAAATAAAAAAAGATGTAAGATTGAAGGCGTGATCTTCACTAGCTAGCTACGATGTACGGTTCAGCAGGAGTTGATGGACAGTCGAAAGAGCGAATGAAATGTTAGGAGGGACGTCCCATTTTTAAGTGGTTTCAGACTTCACATCCTACGTCACACAGGCGAAGAACAAATACTACGGTGTCCGTGGGAACCAGGGCTATCGTTCAATGCACGCTTTTTTGATCTACGGTGTCCACAGATCGATGTGTAAGTGACAATGTCGGTCGGAACCAGTACCAGAACCACGCAGGTCCCCACAACTCTCTGTCTGCCTGCCTGTGGAAGAGAGGAGGGGGGAGAGTATCAAATCAAAATCAAACTTTATTTGTTACGTGCGCCGAATACAACAAGTGTAGACTTTACCGTGAAATGCTTTACTTACAAGCCCATAACCAATAGTGCAGATAAAGAAGAGTTAAGAAAATATTTACCAAATAAACTAAAGTAAAAAATATTTAAACAAAATAACGAGGCTATATAAAGGCGTACCGGTTACCGAATAGACAGAGAAAATGGGGAGAGGCTGAAGGAGTGATGGGAGAGAGAGAGAGAGAGAGAGAGAGAGAGAGAGAGAAGGAAGAGGCAGGGAAGGAGGAGTGATGGGCCAGAGAGAGAGAGAAAGAAGAGGCAGGGGAAGGAGGAGTGATGGGCCAGAGAGAGAGAGAGAGAGAAGGAAGAGGCAGGGGAAGGAGGAGTGATGGGCCAGAGAGAGAGAGAGAGAGAGAGAGAGAAAGAAGAGGCAGGGAAGGAGGAGGGATGGGCCAGAGAGAGAGAGAAGGAAGAGGCAGGGGAAGGAGGAGTGATGGGCCAGAGAGAGAGAGAAAGAAGAGGCAGGGGAAGGAGGAGTGATGGGCCAGAGAGAGAGAGAAAGAAGGAAGAGCCAGGGAAGGAGGAGTGAGGGAAGGGGAGATGAAATTTGAAGTCAATCAACCCAAAAGCATTTTTGACCTCCATTGGACAGTGTCTGTGGCAACCGTCAGGGCAGGTGACAGCCCCACCAGTTTTGAAACCCCACATTTATAGGGCCTGTTTTGCATGTTATTTTGGTATTAATACATGTCACATATTAGTTTGCAAATAATGTTTAAATTTTTTTTTTAATCATTGATTTAATAAAGCTTCATACAAACCTGGGCTCTTTTTTTGTTTTCTTGAGTAAGGCAGCTCCAAAATGCAGGTGTTTCAGCCTAGCTCAGTGCTTTCAGTGGTGGTGGGGCTAGCAAGCAGAAAATATGGAACATTGAGCCGTGATTGGCTCAGTGTTCTGTCACTCATGGGGACACTACGAGCTAGAAAATTCAAGCCCCTTTTGGGTGCTGCCATAGAGTTACATTAGTAGTGCCCATCCAAGAAGGCTCAAGGTCATTGGCCACAGATAAAATGATGTCAAACCACGTTATATGTACAGTAGCTTTGATTGGAGTGATCATGTCAACATCCTACATTTAAAATCTTAGCTAGAAGTCATCATGAATCAAGTCGACAATCTACTGGCAAATCCTTATTAATTCTTGTCATATGAAGAGAAAGAATGAAGGGAAATTATAGCTAAAACATATCGGTGCTCATGGAACATTGGACATAAACATTACACAACACGTTGGAAATCACAAATTCAACAATGAGTGGTTTGGAAAGAATCAGTGACAGTGGCTAACTGCAAAGCATTTCAAAGCAATCACATGCCTGCTATTCAGTGGAGTGGCTGTGTGCTGCCAAATCTGGGATTAAGTGTCTCTTAAAGTGATAAACAGTCAACATTGGCCATGCTGTCAATGAAGCATGATTTGTGCCGCAGTCAAAACAACAGTTAACTTGGAACTGCGATGTCTTGAATTCACTGAAGTCAAGTTAACTGGGAAGTCAGGAATAAACGAGCTCCGACTGGGAAAATACGCGTTGAACAGTCATCCAACTGGGAATTGTAAATCCGGCCTCTTTCTAGAGCCACGACCTGAACTCCGGCCTCTTTCTAGAGCCACGACCTGAACTCTGGCCTCTTTCTAGAGCCACGACCTGAACTCCGGCCTCTTTCTAGAGCCACGATCTGAACTCTGGCCTCTTTCTAGAGCCACGACCTGAACTCAGGCCCCTTTCTAGAGCCACGACCTGAACTCTGGCCTCTTTCTAGAGCCACGACCTGAACTCTGGCCTCTTTCTAGAGCCACGACCTGAACTCTGGCCTCTTTCTAGAGCCACGACCTGAACTCTGGCCTCTTTCTAGAGCCACGACCTGAACTCTGGCCTCTTTCTAGAGCCACGACCTGAACTCTGGCCTCTTTCTAGAGCCACGACCTGAACTCTGGCCTCTTTCTAGAGCCACGACCTGAACTCAGGCCCCTTTCTAGAGCCACTGAACTCTGGCCTCTTTCTAGAGCCACGACCTGAACTCTGGCCTCTTTCTAGAGCCACTCTGGCCTCTTTCTAGAGCCACGACCTGAACTCTGGCCTCTTTCTAGAGCCACGACCTGAACTCTGGCCTCTTTCTAGGCCTCTCTGGCCTCTTTCTAGAGCCACGACCTGAACTCTGGCCTCTTTCTAGAGCCACGACCTGAACTCAGGCCTCTTTCTAGAGCCACGACCTGAACTCTGGCCTCTTTCTAGAGCCACGACCTGAACTCTGGCCTCTTTCTAGAGGTCCGACCTGAACTCTGGCCTCTTTCTAGAGCCACGACCTGAACTCTGGCCTCTTTCTAGAGGTCCGACCTGAACTCTGGCCTCTTTCTAGAGCCACGACCTGAACTCCGGCCTCTTTCTAGAGCCATGACCTGAACTCTGGCCTCTTTCTAGAGCCACGACATGAACTCTGGCCTCTTTCTAGAGCCACGACCTGAACTCTGGCCTCTTTCTAGAGCCACGACCTGAACTCTGGCCTATTTCTAGAGCCACGACCTGAACTCTGGCCTCTTTCTAGAGCCACGACCTGAACTCTGGCCTCTTTCTAGAGCCTGAACTCTGGCCTCTTTCTAGAGCCACGACCTGAACCTGGCCTCTTTCTAACTCTCTGGCCTCTTTCTAGAGCCACGACCTGAACTCTGGCCTCTTTCTAGAGCCACGACCTGAACTCCGGCCTCTTTCTAGAGCCACGACCTGAACTCCGGCCTCTTTCTAGAGCCACGACCTGAACTCCGGCCTCTTTCTAGAGCCACGACCTCTCCGGCCTCTTTCTAGAGCCACGACCTGAACTCCGGCCTCTTTCTAGAGCCACGACCTGAACTCTGGCCTCTTTCTAGAGCCACGACCTGAACTCAGGCCTCTTTCTAGAGCCTGAACTCTGGCCTCTTTCTAGAGCCACGACCTGAACTCCGGCCTCTTTCTAGAGCCACGACCTGAACTCTGGCCTCTTTCTAGAGCCACGACCTGAACTCAGGCCTCTTTCTAGAGCCACTCTCTGGCCTCTTTCTAGAGCCACGACCTGAACTCCGGCCTCTTTCTAGAGCCACGACCTTCAGGCCTCTTTCTAGAGCCACGACCTGAACTCTGGCCTCTTTCTAGAGCCACGACCTGAACTCTGGCCTCTTTCTAGAGGTCCGACCTGAACTCTGGCCTCTTTCTAGAGCCACGACCTGAACTCTGGCCTCTTTCTAGAGCCGACCTGAACTCTGGCCTCTTTCTAGAGCCACGACCTGAACTCCGGCCTCTTTCTAGAGCCATGACCTGAACTCTGGCCTCTTTCTAGAGCCACGACATGAACTCTGGCCTCTTTCTAGAGCCACGACCTGAACTCTGGCCTCTTTCTAGAGCCACGACCTGAACTCTGGCCTATTTCTAGAGCCACGACCTGAACTCTGGCCTCTTTCTAGAGCCACGACCTGAACTCTGGCCTCTTTCTAGAGCCACGACCTGAACTCTGGCCTCTTTCTAGAGCCACGACCTGAACTCTGGCCTCTTTCTAGAGCCACGACCTGAACTCTGGCCTCTTTCTAGAGCCACGACCTGAACTCTGGCCTCTTTCTAGAGCCACGACCTGAACTCCGGCCTCTTTCTAGAGCCACGACCTGAACTCCGGCCTTTTCTAGAGCCACGACCTGAACTCCGGCCTCTTTCTAGAGCCACGACCTGAACTCCGGCCTCTTTCTAGAGCCACGACCTGAACTCCGGCCTCTTTCTAGAGCCACGACCTGAACTCTGGCCTCTTTCTAGAGCCACGACCTGAACTCAGGCCTCTTTCTAGAGCCACGACCTGAACTCTGGCCTCTTTCTAGAGCCACGACCTGAACTCCGGCCTCTTTCTAGAGCCACGACCTGAACTCTGGCCTCTTTCTAGAGCTCCGACCTGAACTCCGGCCTCTTTCTAGAGCCACGACCTGAACTCTGGCCTCTTTCTAGAGCCACGACCTGAACTCCGGCCTCTTTCTAGAGCCACGATCTGAAGATCAATGATGTCATCATGATTCGACCTTGTTTTTTTTCAGAGTTCCCAGTTGTTTTAAAAGCACCATAAATCCAGAGAATGCCAGACTTTGATAACAAAATTTGCCCACAAAGGACCACTGCACCACTTTCCTGTTCAAGTGAGTACAACACAACAAGGTCCAAAAATGTCTTGTATGCTGCTGCATAAAAGATGTAATATGCCAGGGAGATATGTATAATGTAGATAAGAAAGTAATACCAAGTGTATGTTGTGTAGTAAGCTGTCAGTAGCCCATGTGCCTCACCCTAATAATTTGGTCTATTTTCACCTCTTAATTTAACCTACTGTTCTGACTTGGTGGTGCACATGTAGCCTATAATCTCTTTTAGAGACCTGTAATCATGTCACACCCTGATCTGTCTTGTGCTTCTCTCCAACCCCACAAGGTCTCTCCCATTTACACCAGTGTTTTCTGTTTGTCTGTTGCCAGTTCGTCTTGTCCCGTTAAGTCTTACAAGCGTGTTTTCGAGTCTTCCTCGTTGCTGTTTTGACTGGTGGGAACACGCGAACGCGACCGGTGGGAACACGCGAACGCGACCGGTGGGAACACGCGAACGGTGGGAACACGCGAACGCGACCGGTGGGAACACGCGAACGGTGGGAACACGCGACCGCGACCGGTGGGAACACGCGACCGGTGGGAACACGCGAACGGTGGGAACACGCGACCGGTGGGAACACGCGACCGGTGGGAACACGCGACCGGTGGGAACATGTGTATATTTTCTTTATGCTGATTTTAGAATATTTGCATGAAAATCGGTCTCCAATTGGATGGAAAACCAACTAGTGTTGCTGTTATAAATGAGGCCAAGAAGGTGTCTTCCACCTCGGCATGGGTGGAATGGGTGGCATGGGTGGAGTGGGTGGCATGGTTGGAGTGGGTGGAATGGGTGGAATGGGTGGCATTGGTGGCATGGGTGGAGTGGGTGGAATGGGTGGAATGGGTGGCATTGGTGGCATGGGTGGAGTGGGTGGAATGGGTGGAATGGGTGGCATTGGTGGCATGGGTGGCATTGGTGGCATGGGTGGCATGGGGGATCCCATGACAACTGGTAGAAATGTTATTGTTGTCACGTCTTTCAGTTTCCTTTAAAAAGTGAACGCAAAATGGAATAATCTTATAGGGGTTGTTTTGATCTAGATTTGGATCTAAATGTCAAAATGTATGTCATATTAAAATGTTCTGACAAGCTGTCCTAATCCAGGACATCAATGATAACTTCAGACTGGTCAGATGGATCTTTCATATAGAATATACTTTCAGGTATATACATCCACAACATATCTTTCACCCACAGAATAAACTCCCTGGACCTGCGTTGCCATGACATTTACTACCAAGAACATGCATCCCAAATGGCGCCTATCTAGTGCACGTTGGGCCCTGGTCAACAGTATAGAACTATTTAGGGAATAGTGTCAAATTTGGGACGCAGCCCAATGAGTCACAGAACCTTCCTCCTCATCCTGGACAAATAAAACTCCTCCAGACTACAGCTGGAAATGCGAATGACTGGCGTAAAAAACCCTAGTGAGAATAAACACGTCTAGGCCTACAGGAAATACCAAAGGACAAGTACCGCTGTCTGTTGGTCTGTGTGTTCTCTCACATCCCTTTCCCTCCCCAACGCTACTACAACTATACAGTTGTATTTCTCTAACAATGACAGATGAAATGTACCGATGATAACTAATGGGGATGATGGGGGGGCGGGTAAGTGTCAACGAGGGACATTGAGTTTCACCTGACGAGGTATAGTCGTGATGGAATATGTGCTGCTTTAAGTAGTACTCCCATGTGTGTGTTAGTCAGAGCAGAGGGAGGCTAATGGCCACCGTGAAATGATATATTGTCAACTTGCATTATAACCCATCAGTCACACAATTGTAAAACAAAGTAACAGTTATTTATTCACTGGTTTATAGAGATGGTCTCTATTTGTTTTTTAAAATTCAGTCTCATTGACTGTCATTTAAACTAGTGAATAATAACTCTCCTAGAGATGGATTCTCTTCTCCAGTCATCAGTGTGAAGGAGCTCAGACCACTGTCCCTGTCCACTGGGCCAAGTGAAGTAACTATAGCTAACTGGGTCAGACTGGAGCAGACAGTCAGCCCTCCTCTCAATAATCCCTCTTCATTGGCTCACTGGCATAGGACACTATCCGCAGTCCAACCCCCAAAATATACAGTATATATTTTTAAATCCACCTCTGAGGTCAGGGCCCCCAAGATAGCATATGGACACTTCATATGAACACTTCATATGAACACTTCATATGAACACTTCATATGAACACTTCATAAGCCATGTAATGTTTTTTTGGGGGGGGGGGGGTGAATTACAGGAAATTTGCTTTAAAACTCCCCCAAAAAATTCTCAGCCTCATGGAAAAATGTGTTGAATAGCAAGAAATGAGCTCAGAGATTCTTGAAAGTCGGGACAATCCTTGTCCGGCAAGGAAACCTTTTATTTTATACTATTTAATTTTTTATTGCATTATATTATAATACTTTCAATATTATTCATTTTCATGTCGACTCTATTGCCTGGAAATGGCCTTGTAAAACATCCTAATTTCAAATTGTCCAAAAATGTGTTGAAAATTCTAAAACTGACAATAATGGATATTAACTGAAAAAACGATCGTATGTACTTTCTTGCAATAGCCCTCTGTGGCTTTAAATAATATTTTCCTCAAAACTGTGATTTCCTAAGAGATGTGTTCTGGAGATTTCGTAGAATGTATGCAGATTTGTCTAAAATCCTATATAAAAGTATTCTGCTAAATGCTATACCATATGGACACATTTTTCTTGCATGTATTCTGTGGCTTTAAAAGACCACTTTTCTGTAAAACTCTGTTTTGATAGAGATTGTGTTCTGTAGATTCAATCTGAAGTGCCAGATTTGTCTAAAACGCTATATTAATCAGCGTATTCAGAGCGCACACTGGACGCATTTTTCATGTATTCATTACGTCTAGTGCAACAAGACCAAATCATATGTATTTATAAAGCCCTTCGTACATCAGCTGATATCTCAAAGTGCTGTACAGAAACCCAGCCTAAAACCCCAAACAGCAAGCAATGCAGGTGTAGAAGCACGGTGGCTAGGAAAAACTCCCTAGAAAGGCCAAAACCTAGGAAGAAACCTAGAGAGGAACCAGGCTATGTGGGGTGGCCAGTCCTCTTCTGGCTGTGCCGGGTGGAGATTATAACAGAACATGGCCAAGATGTTCAAATGTTCATAAATGACCAGCATGGTCGAATAATAACAAGGCAGAACAGTTTAAACTGGAGCAGCAGCGTTTCTGAGCGTTTTGACCTCACGGCAGTCAAACACCCGAGCAAACTGGCATAAATGAGAGAACACCTCACTCTGACCATTTTACTCGCCCTTGCAGAGCTTTGTTAGGCTGTTTTCATGTTACCTTTGCTGACCGTATCTGTGCTGCTGGCAACAATTTAATGACGTTTATTTGCC